>NC_088717.1:49442025-49742025 GCF_963576615.1 Watersipora subatra
ATTATATTATGATACATGCTATTGCTTGGAGTATAAATATTATTCCATGTTGTATCACACTATATTTTAATGGAGGGGATTTTAGATATTACCCTATTTGTGGTCAGTCTGATATGAAGGTTATTTACAATTATCTAATGTATGTGCTTCATTCACACATTTTTTATCACTGTAGGCACAGGAGAATATGGATCTTTACCTGAGAGATAGAGAATTTGGTACAAGTGAAGATGTCCCTCTTAAAAGGTCTGTGCTGACTACAGATCAAGAACCCACATTGACCAACAGCTTCCATATAGCTCATGTGGTATGTTTATGAAGATTACTTTATTAGAAGCAAATGCTATCTAATGCACAAATATATATCTGATTTAAAAAAAACTTATATTTATATAATTTGTTGGCTTTGTAGACAAAAATATTAGCACCATTACTTATGTGATTTAACAGTGCTTTAGTACAAATTTATACAATTACATTTTAAGATCTTGTTGCTGGATTAAACAAATTAGGGTCAGTGTAGTAGTTTATGAATGCATATCTTCTGCAGTTTTTTTCATGTTTTATTCTTTTTTTATCTTGACCCAAAAACAAGGTCAATTCTGAATTCTCTTTATAAACCATTTCAAAAATTCCTGAGTCAGGTTACTATCTAAAATGTTTTGATTTTATCCAATTTGAAAGCTCACTCCATTGCATTAAGCTGCCATAAGTTTTACTTGCCCGAGAATGATTGTAGGTCGTTCAAAAATCTGTTAAACACATGTAAAATACCTGTCACACACTTGTCAGCCACTTTTCAAGCACATGTCAAACACCTTATAAGTGCTGGCTGTAATCTTGCCAACTTTTTAACAATATTGTAAGCAAGCTGTTAATAAATCTTTTTAGTTCAGCTTTTAGTTTTGTTTGCAATCCAGAAACAGAAAATCAATTTTTTGATTCCAGACACAGGAGTTGTTCAGTTGCCTACCAATACATTATTTTTTTGTTTGCACTCTGTCTCTACACGTAATGGCAACCATGTTTGTGCACGCTCAATGTATGCTTTGAAATGATCCATACTTGCAATATAAACTGTGTTCTTGGTTGTCTTCTCACTAAAGCTTGTTTACAAGCACTCAGTCTTTTGTGTTTTACACCGACCTAAAAATGATGCATTTTTACTCTTAATTGTCAATCATGGAACTAAGCAACCACATAGACTTGGAAATATGTCATCTGCTACCGATGTATAGTTTTATATGATAATCTGCAGATTGATGCTTCTATGAACAAATCAGTGATGTATGTTGATGGGAATTTAATCCACTCCTTGTCTTCTATTGATGGGCTAGGAAAAGCAACCTACACTTTTTATGGACTTTATGGGCTCAGTGGTATTATCTACGATTTCTATGCCTATCAGCGCCCTCTTACACAAAGGTAAATCTACTGGTTTGTTGGTTTAGTAAGCTACATTGGTTTCTGACTTTGAGCAATGATAGGAAAATGCATAAACATAGCAGTAGTGATAATAATATTATTACAAATACTTAAAAATATATACTTACTACAACGAAAAATATATCATGTAGAACATTTTATAAAACAGAGCAGTTCTGGTTTAGGAAATTAAATTATGAGTGATACAAATTTATAAAAATAAAATGCATATACTTTATATTTTTCTAAAACATCTCATTTAGATTCTATTAAATTAATGGATCTTCACACAAAAACCTTGAAAGCAAGTAAAACCTGCTCCAAAGACACTTCTAAAATGTTCCAGCTTTCTATCGTTTACTGTGCAGGTTGGAAAAACATTTACATACATTTACCAAGCTTACTGCAGCGCTAGAAAATTGTGACATAACAACGAGCTGATGTACATGTATTCAAATAATTTACAAAAATCTTTTAGGAGCAGAAAACTGTGAGCGTTTAAAAGTTTAAACAAAATTCCGGAATAGGTTGGCCAATTATAGTAAGGGGATCATGCTGAGTTTACTAGTAGACTCCTATGACCAATGATGTTGGTACTTGGGTTTATCAGCTGGTGGTAACTCGGTGAAATGGATCTAATAAGATGGATAATGTCATTTTAGTTATAATAATATAGTTATTATTTTTATAACTAAAAAAGGAAACATTTTAATTATAATATTATCATAACTAAAACTACATTATTCATCTTATTAGATAAGACAATAAAATTTCAAACACCTAAATTATAAAAAATAGTATCCTAGCGGTCTGGTGAGCTGTCAGAGATTGACAGGTGTGTGGATAAAGCTCAGAAAATCAGTATCTACACAAATATTCCATATTACTAGCTGGTGGTCAATTGGTGTTAGAATGACAGTCCACCATGCCATATGTTGTAAAATCAAATAACTTATGAACGGACTTTTTTTGTAACATCCAACTGTGGATTTGGGCAGACAATTGGATGGACACATCTTGTCTTTTAGAGGAGATTGTGTGTCGTGTAATACTGTCCCACTTGTTGACTGCGATGTATCTATTTCTGATTATCTGAAACAATTTGTTTTGTGTTTTAAAAACTGTCAAGCTGCATGAACAGGCTCTCACAACTAGCAAATTGACAGAATTATCATACTCGTACAACCTCATAATTAAAAAAAAATTCTTAGAAGAATAATAGCGACTATAATGGCAAATAGTTTTTATGGATTTATAAATATAAAAACTTAAATGGTGATACGCCTGACCACAAAGTTTTGATAATTGAGCTTTACTCAAAATATTCAAAAAACAAATTAAAATTAAAAATATGAAAAAAATAGAACACCAAAATATTATTGAAAAATTAAGACGTTGAATGAAGTTTAATAGTGATATGAATAAAGACATAATATGTTCATAAAGTTAGTTGACATGTCTGCAACCTTTAACAGTAAGGTCACATTCTAAGTTAGTTGACATGTCTGCAAACTTCTGCAATAAAATTGAATTCTAAGTTAGTTGACATGTCTGCAATCTTCTGCAATAAAATCGCATTCTAAGTTAGTTGAAATGTCAGCAATCTTCTACAATAAAATCACATTCTAAGTTAGTTGACATGCCTGCAATCTTATACAATAAGATCACATTTTAAAGACCTATCTAAGTTCAGTAGGCATTATTGTAACATTATCATTAAAAACATTCTGGCAGCTATGGTGCTGTCATTTCTATCTTAAGGCTGGAATACTTGGGTGGATGCTTCCTGGTAATGCATGAATGTAAATAGAATGTGTACCTAACGTTCATGCTGTCGACGTAGCTAGTTTGCCTATGTTAATTCATATAACAACGCCTATGGTGCCTATGTCAATTCTTGCATCAATACAGACAGCGGTGTGTTCAACGCAACAGATTAACAGTATGGGCACTAACTGCATAAATTATTTTTACTTCATAGAAATGACTAACAATAGATGAAAATTACTCTGAATGTGTAAATTGTTTGACCAATATGCAACGAAAACGATAATTGTTGAAAAATAGCAATTTTTGTAAAGCTTTCTGCAACAAACCATAGGAAGTTGAGTTTTTTTTAGCCAGAAAAATAGTATATTTGAACCATGGTGGAAGTGACATTGGATTACGGGTGTTCGAGCCTTTGCTTATTTTTCTTGGAGATGCTGTTGTCTTTGCGGTTTTATTATAATTTCCCTCTGTTGATCTAATTTCTACTCTAATAACTGGTATGCCCATAGTACTTTATTTTGTAAAAATAAATTTTTTGACTGCATTATTTTGTAATCCAAAAAGTTACTTTTACTCCATAAAAGTATTTTTTTCTTTTTACAGAAACAACTTTTCTCTATATAGAAAATTTTCTGCTTGATAAGATAAACAAATTTTTTACTTGATAAAGCAATATATTTTCACTCTGCAAAGAAGTCTTTTTTACTCCATAAAAATATTTTTTCTTCTGAAAGGAAGTGCTTTTAAATTTGTAAAGAAATTTTTTACTCTGTAAAGAAACTTTTTTGTTCTGTGAAAAAATCTTTCTTTTATCTTTGAAGCTCTGATTGCTGACATGCTGTCGTAAAAATGATGTACTTTATATACGCATGAAAGGAATGCGTTAGGTCACAGAAGCTAATAGCAGCTGGCACGGAAATTAGCATCAAGCGTAGTCTGTTATTGATAGACTAACAAGAAAACTATAATATTATTCCAACAGCAGTATGAGTCATCACTTGTAAATAGCAAAAAATTACAATAATCCGTAATAACAGGTAATATAGTCGATGTTGAATAGCAACAAATAATGTTAATATTGATATAATACATTCGTGATTAAAACAAATTTTCTACAACCTTTGTTTTTGCCAGTCTAAGAAAGAATATTTATCTAGGTAAAATTAACATAAAGATCGATAATGCTGGTAAGTCTATGAGTATCAGCAAATAGTGTGCATTGTGCATAGTGAATGTTACTTGGACTTTTAATTGCGTCTTTTTAATTTATAAACTTTCAGTGCACTGCATACATAATAAATTATATATATATATATATATGTATATATATATATATATATATACATATATATATATATACATATATATATATACATATATATATATATATACATATATATATATATATATATATTACTTTATTGGCAATGATTTTGCTTCAAAAAAGTTTTTTGGAAATCAGTTGAGTGTTTTTTGCTACGGTTTCCACAGCGATCGCCTTCACTTCTGTTTGTCGTTCTACTTCACTCAGGCTGATCAATGAGATCTACAATCCAGATGTTGTGCTCACTCCTGGAAATGAATGCTATTGCCCTATTGATCATCCAATAATGCTTCCCACAAATGTTACGACAGCATCAAATCCATGGAATGTAGAAACGTGTGCAGCTGTTGCTACAGCCTCCCTTGCCGGTCCCTCTATGGACCCCCTGCTTAGGTTAGTTGTACTAGAGCAAACTTGGTTTTGTTATATTCTAAGATTCTGTACCACACAAACAAACAGAAATACATCTCAAGTTGGCTGTGCAAAATTGAAGAATATTTATTATAATGGATGACCGAGTGTGCTAATCATCAAATTCTGTTTGTAAAACTCCTTACAGTCACTTTTCTAAAATTTCAGCATTTTATCACTAAAAGATAATGCAAAAACGTTTATGTTTATAAGCATTTCAAAAAAAATAAATTTGCAACTAGTGTCGTAGGCTTTATATTTTGAGTTCTATTTTTGGTGCCAGTTGTGGACCAACCCAAAATGTTCTATTTTATAACGCATTTATTATTAAATGCTTTCTCAGTAAAATTTATCATTACTAAATCAATCTCTAAAATGTATTTGAAATAGATGATGTTTTGGCGTAATTATGTATTGCTGGGGTGTATTTGGCATAAAATTAACCGAAGGTATTAGTTTTTTCATCTTCATCTGCTGAACAATTAGGACAGGTGAATCACATTACTTTTAAAATATTTGTGTGTTCTTTCAAGGCGATATTAATTAATCAGATATTAACTTGAACATTACTAGCTGCTTTTAGAAACTATTTTTCAATGCTCAAAACTTTAATTGAACTATCTTTACAATTTTTGAAAGTCTTTAGAAATTATATAAATCTACCAATACCATTTAAGATAGTAAGTTCAAATTTTATTTAGCTTTATATCATTTTACAAATACGTAGCGACAATTCAGTGAAGCGCATCCAGGATGTGACCTTCTCTCCTTCCAATTTACTCAACTCTGACGAGTTGTCTGAGTTTTGGATATCTGGAGAAGGAGGCCAGGCTACGATCACGCTCTCATTTGACAGATTCTACAGGGTAAGATAACCTAGGCTAATCTAATTTTACATTTATTCCCAGCTTTACCTGAACCTCTTCTAACTGCGTATCTGTATCTCTGACAACACTGAATAAAACTGGCAGTTTATAATTTTATTATTAATAAGTTTTTAGACGTGTCTAGATGTTGGTAATGTTGTCTAGACAATTATAGACACATTGTATCTATTATAACTTGCTACATTTACCTCAAACTCCTTAACTATTTCATATGTTAGTCAATTAATATCTACACATAGATAAACCTTTTCCAGCAAAAGATTTGCACACAAATAACTGAAAAAGCGACAGACTTATCTTATTTAGACTAAAACCGATTAAAAAACTCTGTTCTAAAAGTTTAATGGCTATGTGTAGGTTGTTGAGACACTGCTAGCTTGATATACTTTTTGGTATTAAGTATTGAAATAGAATAAATTAATATGCCTTGTTAGAGTGTTACTGATTTACTGCTGTAGTTCATAAATTAGAGGTGCTAGCTGTTGTGATTTACAATAAAAGCAAATAATAGATTAATACTAAAAGGCAGCAATATAGAAAAGTAAAATAGTCAATGTGTCTTACCATCTATTGGCAAACAAGAATATGAGCTTGATTTATTGCAGTGAATAGATACTAAGTTTCTCTACAGTGATAGTGTAGCGACACACGCCCATATGCGGATGCAATGTGGATGCAACGTGGTGCTGCAATGCCATGCATGTGGTGCTACAATGCCATCATAAAAATAACTGTGTCACTATCATTCTGTCATGATTCAGTATCACTAATTAAAAGCTCAGCAACCATGCGATGCACCATTTTGATGCCATGAAAATAAGTTTAACGACCAACGACGTTGCACCTGTGCATGCTCATCCAGTGAAGCGCATTGTTTTTCTACAGAAACAACAAGAATCAACAAAAAAGCAACGAGTCTTGCTTTTCTGTTGATTCTTCTGCGAAAGATCTTGTTGCTGCAACCTAATGCTTCACACAACTATCGCTCTATTATTATAATAGAACCCATTGGAAACATGACCGGCTTGTTGGCTAAGATTAGCATTTAGGCACTGGCCTATTTCGATGTTGCTACACGATAGCTTTGTTAAAACTTACCACATCCAGATAAACAGTTAACTCAAATTAATTTACATGTAAGTTGATAGTTTAAACTAGTTGGTAGCTAATAATTCCAACCACACAAATATATTGTTTAATAATGATTTGCGCTTGATTCCTGTGAACTCGAATTTTTTTTATTTTAGCAAGTTATGAATAAAGAGTTCAAGCAGAAATTGCATGCAAAGTTAGTTCTGTAATACATGTAGTTTGATATAGGAAAAGAATCTTTTCTCTTTATGAAAAATAGTTAGTTTAGTTTGGACATATTGGCGAATTCGCTACAAAGTTGAACCACTAAAAATATCACAAGTTTATTTTTTACTAAATAGTTCTTAATGTATTTAAAAAAGTGAACTAAACCCACTCTGTGTGTAAACATTAAATAATTATTCTTTCTCAAACAAACTGTAAAATTCACTCATTACAGATCCTCTATCTAGCAATGAGGGTAGAGACGTTGCCCAAAAGTTTGACTGTACAACTACAGCGAGACACACTGCTCCTCTACACCTCAGACTGTGCTTTTACAGAGACCTCCTGCATTGAGTGGAAAGTTGTTACAATTTACAAGTGAGTTCTTTTAAACCATGTGGTTCACCGCTTCACAGCTATCTGGTTCTGTTTTAAGATGACTAAATATATCTATGATAGCAAAGCTCATTTGAACCTCTGTAACAAAATACAGGAAATTTATTCATTCAAATGTAAATTTTTTTAGATGTTATGTGGAAGCATAATAAAAAGTCTTAACACTGTGTTGTATACCTATCACACTTTGGCAAGAGTTTGTTCTATGTATCCCGCCTTATAGGTTAAGCATAGGTTCAAAAAAATGGCAGTACTTTTTTGATCACACATCTTGAGCGCAAGCTGATATACAGTAGAAGCGGCAAGCGTTTTATATGTTGCATGATATGGTACAGCTCAAAATTCTGTAACAATCATTTATTTTTATTAATTTTTATTGGCTGATATTGGCACTTTTCATGTTTTTTTTACAGCAACCTGTTGGTAATAGACTTAGGATCAGAAGTTACAAACAAAGAACAGTTAAGGGCAGACAAGCTAAAGATAATCCTCGAAGGATACTTTTCTGATATCCGGCAGCCGTATGTGATGAAAGGGATAGAGGTTTACGCTGAGTAAGTTAAAGTTAATGTTACCCAGTTATTGGCTGCTTTAAATTTTGAGGTCTTGTCTATCAGACCGACTAAAATTACTAAAGTGTATAAGATAGCGCAAGTTGCAGAAGTTGTATTGTAGAATTGCGAGATTTGTCTATGAGTTGTCTCAGAACACAACTATAGATACAATGAACAAATTAAACTAGCTGGTTTTATAGATAAAAACGCAAACTTTGCTGTGAATTTGCTATCTGAAAGTATACAATTTACCTAGCAGTTGTAGGATTTTTAAATACGCCATACTGAGAGGGTGTGTGAGCTTTTTGCAATATAAAAATGGTAACTGTTTTCTACTGGGTAAATGACTTTCTATTTACTGCGAGCTAAGACAAACTCATTTGCAGAATTGAGAGACCTACGATAAGAAGTAATTACATTAATGTTAAAAATAATGAACCACAGCACTTTCACGCAAGGTTTGCAGTTCATTACCAATATTCCTTCCTTTGTCTGCCACAAGCTACAAGCAACTACATGTATATAATGCTGGAAAGAGAATTTTTTTACTTTTCTTCTAGTATGTAGAAGCATGTTTAACTATTAATTGGATTGCATTCAGTCACCAAAATTCTCTGCAGTCCGCTAATGCAATTTGATCAGGATGGTATTCATCAGGTACATTGCGAATCCTGCTTTACAACTTGGTTCCAAGGTTATTTAAAGTCAAGCCCATCATGACTAAAAATGCTTTCTTAAAATAAAAAACCTGTGGCAGATGCGGCGTAATTATTATTTTTTCTGTTTTTATAACTCACAGAAACAATTCCATTTTTTGGCAATTTCAGCAGCTCATGAAAAAAGACATTGCTGGCCAAAATGACATGCTGCCATATTTGGCAAAAAAACTACAAATAGATATTTTGTGTACAGATGTTGAACAGACAATTATTTTCAAACTTGGTCCATGTAACGCATGTCGTCATACCATGATAGACATTGCAAAACTCATATAGTATGTTTGCAATGATTCAACAGCTGTGGATGCATGCAGAATAACAGCAGATGTGAAGTGGATGGTGCAGACCCGAGTTCCTACACATGTGTATGTAACACGGAGTATGTTGGCGAGTACTGCGAACGGTAAGTAAACTTGGGTGAAAACACAGACACTATTATGAAAACTAAAATAAGAGTTTTACTTGAAAAAACCAAAATCACACATCAGATTAAGCTGTAAAACACCCTTTCTAGATATAGTTATATAAGATTTACAAAAAAGTAAAACAAATGGTTTTAAAACCAACAGAAAAAAACTGACTGCGTTTTTTGCAATATAAAGAAAACTGTCAGTGATAAAGCTTTGCAAAGTGATACCAACCAACTAACTAGTTTAAAATCAAATACGAATTATTTCAGAGCAATCGTTGAGCTTGGACAGTGAGAAGAAGTGCACAAAACCACTAATTTGGGCCTTGGTGTGAACTCTAACAAAACACTTTTATGTTTTGTAACCAAATTCAAAATTTTGGAGAGCTTGGTCTCACTGTGACATTATACAACAAAATTTATTGTATCAACAAATTTCTAGCTATATAGGACTGTTCAGTAAACGACTTAAAGATACCAACTTAAACAGGATGAAAGCTATCTAAAAACTTGTAACTACTAGCATTAAGTCCAGCGTCGCTTGAGATGTTGTTCATTTTAATCAGATAGCCTGCTGCACACGTGGATATGTTCAGCGCAAATTGCTACACAGCTTTTATGGTAGCAATTCAAAAATGCAGTCATTAAGGACAATTATACTTAATGCATGTGGCAGGCCATTCTTGATTTTCTAACAAGATACATCATAGCGCATTTATGTGAAAAATGAAACTTCAAAGGTTACCAATAGAGCGAACCTGCTCTTTTACATTAAATTAGATGTAGTCAACACACAGAGCTCTGGCCGTCTGTTCTTAAAACTTTTTCCTCACTGGAGAGTTTTTACTGTCATCAAACACAGCTATTTTTATAGTCAACATAATTTTGCAAAGCTGGAGGTCAGCCGATTTCTTATACTGATAAAAGTCCAATCGCTTTGTAATCCTGCTTGAAACTGTCACGGTGAAAAGATATTTATGAAATTTATTATAAAATGTTTTATAATAGACTACAACTCTTGACTTTTGGCTGAGTAGACCAACACTCCATTACCTGTGTTAATAGGCTGCCTCCTAAAATTTTTACATTTTCAACTTTGATAGCTTGCGGGTGAATGTTTAAAAAAAGGCTTTTAAGAACCAGAAGCAGGTCTGAGATCAAATATTATAGCAAACTACCAACCAGAAAGCATGGAGCATATACTTTTTTTAATTATATTTTGGACAAAATCAGAGAAAAATGTGAAAATGCATAGCATTAACGCTGTCTGATAAGACACAAAGACAAAGTCAGATTTATTAATAAAATAATGACAGCGCTTGAATAGGAAATTAAAACATATTTGCTCAGACAACAGACCACAAGCTATATAGCACTTATTATAAAACAGCACATCAATACCATAGAAAAGCATTACTACCATTCTTTTCTCCCTTTGACCTTTGGTGAGCTTTGTATTAAAAATGAAAATTTTCCAAAAACTTGTTTTAAAGCAAATATATGATTTAATTTTGATCATTTTTCACTCGCTGATATAAGTGCTTGTACGAATTCAATTACCAAGTATTGTTATAGGTGTGCGGATGGCTACACAGATGATATGATAGCCTGTGTACCATGTAGCTGCAATCTCCAAGGAGCGGCTAACCAGCTCTGTGACAAAAATACTGGATCTTGTGTTTGTAAAGAGGGTGTAGAGCAGTCAAAAGCTGGATATAAATGCGTAAGTTATAACATGTTGCATGTTATAGCTTTAGATGGGAGTCTGCTTTGATTTTTAATTTGATCTTAAAATAGCAAGCTATGGGATGCTAAGTGTGACACACCTTATTATTATGATGATGTCTATGTAACAAAAGCATTTGTATCAAATGTGTTAATGATGTGTATTTAATAAGCATCTTTGCACCAAATACACCAATGGTGTTTTTGTTTCAAACAACCAGATATGCCAAGACCGACTGATTAGCATAAGGTAAATAGTACGGCATCTGTTTTCAGAACCCCTAAAGCACGCTAACTTAGATAATAGATACTACATGTTATAACTTTAGGTAAGCGTCTGTTTTAATTTTTAATTTGATCTTAAATTAGCAAGCTATTGGATGTTAAGCGTGACACAGCTCATTATTAAAATACGTCAATGATGCCTCTGTAACAAACATCTTTGCAACAAATCCATGATACATTTGTCGCAAACAACCGGATATGCAAAACCCTGCTGATCAGCATACGTTAAATAATATGGTATCTGATTTTAGAACCCTTATTTTACCTCAGTCTCACCAGAAGATGGACCGCTAGCTGGAGGAACTCTTGTAAAAATAGAAGGAGTCTTGCTAAACCAAATTACAAACATAAGTATTGGTGATTTTCCCTGCTTCATTGATAGCAAGTTGGAAAGGTAATGTATTCTTTAGATTACTCTCTGTAGCTATTTGCTTAGTTTGTGTGTGGCAGAAAAGTGTTGGTTTGGAGAAAAAATACTGCATATGAGCTAATTCGCTTTGGTCCAGTTTAAAAGGCATTCAATACTGCGCAGCTCATTACAACCTCTTTGGATATTGATTTTGATATTTTTCAGTGATATTTATGTCACCTTTTGCTTGGCTGCCCGAATTTGTATCTCTGGCTATCAAAATGTCTGTTTTCTATGCTTAAAATAATTTCAAATCACCTTTTTTAGCTATATTGACTTAAATATTTGTTACCTATCTTTGTATTTGGCGTTACAAAAGGCATCAATCACAATTTATCAGCCTTCAAGTCTGTTGAATTGTGCTAGTTTTGCTGTTTTTAGTAGCACTGCAATAAACCTTCAAAAATATCATGATGTCAAACTTGTATCAAATTTATTTAAATAAAGTTTTTAGTCACACAATGTTGTTTTTTTATATGAACATGTCTGTCATTTTTTGCAGTTGTGATTAAATTAATTAAAAATTTTTTGATGAGATTGTATGTGTGAACAGCTTAAATAAGGAGAAAAAGTCAGTTCTGTTCACGATTCCTGCATGACTGTTTATCAACTAAAAACCATTTCATTCAATAATTTTGAGGCCAACTTATAAAAAATCATAAAATATAACTAACTTAAAGTTGACGGACAGGATAAGACTCCTGGTTATCTTTTTTTGATATGCAATTCCAGAAAAATAAAAATCTTTTGACCTTATATTGCATTTGATCGATACAAGTGATTAACCTCAAGTCTTCATAGAAATAAGACAATTTTGAAAGCAATTGATAACTAAATCTTGATTATAGATACTTATTAGCGAGTTGTTTTAAATATTATATAAACATGCGCACAGCAAGGATGCATTATAATTTAGTTACCACGGTTTTAGATGATGAGAAATCCTGCAAGCAGGGTCAACATTTTAACAAAAGAACATATTTCATAATTATCATGCTAAACTGTATTTGTTCAGATATGTTTTAGTGCAAAATTAGTAGTCATTTTAAGTTGATATTTTTCACCGAAATCTTAAAACATTAGAATAGAATTTGTTCAGTCACTCAATCAACTACAGGGCAGATGTATTTACATGGGCTACACACGATCAAAATTTTTTTAAAGACCTCCAGGTTTCCTTAGTAAAGTTTCGATGAAATTATTTTTATATCAATTACGGTAAAGAAAGGTTTGTACGTTTTGAATTAAAGAAATATTTGGCAAAAATACTCTAATGCTTGTCACATTTGATTAAATCTGCAAAAGTCTGGCATGGAAATCTGTGCTAGAGTACCGACTCCAAAACCTTTCTTGACTCAAACCCCAAACCCTAAAACCCTCCTGCTGCATCTAATATTAACAGATATTAAGAGAGATGTACGTATGTTTGACTCAACATAAAATAAAAATATCTTGTATACAGTGATAGTTAAATACTTGGAAAAAGATTATCATAATAGAAATTTTAGTTTTCTTTTTTCTTCCTAATAGTTTGATGAAATCATTTTATAAAGTAATCAGTCCTTATCTTCCTATATTGTAATAAAAGAATATAAGAAATAAGCTCAAAGTGAACACAAATAAATTTTCTAATGATTAAAACTTTTATGAGATACCACTCACTCTTTCGTTATAATATGTGGTAATATTTTAGTGGATGGCATGTACAGCTCTTGCGTGTGAAAAGTTACCAACCAACATTTTAAATTAATTTTTCTATAATTTAATTATATTAAAAAATGGTTTCTAAGTTTGGCTGGTATAGTGATCCACCAACTTAATGACAAATAGCAAAAAGTGATTTCATAAAATTAACTTTTACATATGATGTTTTAGAACAAACACGATGATGTACTGTCTAACCGGAGAAGCAACTGAGGACTCGGTGAATAAGCTAACTCAGTTTATTCTAACCATAGATGATGGCAGTACAAGTGAAATAACATATAGCAGTATGGAAAGGTTTGAGTACCATAGCAACCCCAACATCACAACAATAAGTAGAACTTCTGCTTTCTACAGGTTTGCATATACTGTATATTAAATGACTAAAACAAGGCTGAATAAACCAATCACATCACTGGTAGCATTACTTCAAAGCCTTGTTATCATAAACATGATGGCCTATTTATGCTTTTTTTAAAAACATTTCTATCAGTGATATGATTGGCTTGTGAGACGTTCCCACAAATTAATGCTACCAAATGACGAGATTGGTTGCTATAACCTTCTCTTGAAGTAGCAAAGATACAATTGGCTAAAGGATTAAGCTTACTAAAGAAAAATTAGAAAACTTTAATAGCCGTATGATAACCTATTAGTTTATGCTCACCTCCTTTGATATACAGTAGCTCACTCTTTCAAGCAGTTTTGTTTTCTGTATGCTAGCATTTCAGCAAGCAAAAAAGTTATAAATAACAAGGCTATATATAATATTGCCATAAAGAAATGTATCAATTTACAATAGCTAGTCCTTATATTATAAATAGTTTTATGGTTTTCACAAAATGCTCAAAATTTATTAGTAGCTCACCAATTTTATAATTTTCATGACTAGTGAAATATTTTTGTTAATATAGTACTGATTATTAAATTTTGTAAATAATTATGCTCCTTTCTGTTACCTTTAGCAAATATTTTACAACTAGAAATTCCCTTGTCATACAGCTCACGACCAAAGTGATAATGGAAAAAGAAAGGGAACTGCTGGTTGAAAAATGCAATATTAGCAGTCGAATAGCACTGCAGTGCAATAGAAGAAATGCAATGGTAGCTGCAATGGTAGCTGTAATGTACTGGGTTTTATTATGTACAACAAACAGCAAAAATGAAAGGAAAAGATTATATGTTTATATATCTCCCTGCAATAGGAGAAATGCAATATTAGAAGTAAAATGGCAAGCTGCTGTGTAATATACATATACATATACATGTATAAATATACACATACATGTATATATATACATATATATGTATAAAAAAATTGTTTCCTCACCCCGGTAACCCGTATGGGTGATAGTTTCTGCTCTAACTCGGGTCTCCTACCAGAGACCTGGGAGTTTGAGCACTCGCCTCAAGATCTTAGCTGTTCCCATTAGCGGACTTTTTTGCAACTCACCTGAGTTGATTGCTGTCGGTTTCTGGGCAAGCCACATTTTATGCGCCGGTGTTATTGCGCCCAGTTCAACAATGACTGCTGGAATTACAGTTGTTCTTACATCCCAGCATTTTTCAATCTCTTCTCCTAGAGGGAGATATTTCTCTACCTTTTCTTTTTCTTTGCTGTCTATATTGTAGTCATTGGGTACTGCTGTATCTATTATAGTAACTCTCTTGTTCTCCTTGTCCACCACCACTATATCTGGCTGGTTTGCTAAGACATGCTTGTCAGTCTGAATGTAGAAGTCCCAGAGGATCTTAGCGCGATCATTTTCATTGACCTTACCAGGAGTTTCCCTCCAGTGTTGTGGTTTATTAAGGCCATACCCGTCACATAGACTTCTATACACAACACCTGGGACATGATTATGCTGCTCAGTGTATGCATTTCCTGCTAGCTGCTTGCATCCACTGATGATGTGTTGGATGGTCTCAGGTGCATCTTTGCACAGTCTGCATCTAGGATCGTCTCTAGTGTGATACATTTTTGTTTGGAGTTGCCTTGTTGGGAGCACTTGCTCCTGGGCTGCCATGATTAGCGACTCTGTATTGATCGTTAAGTTTCCTTTGTTCAGCCACATATATGTCTGGTGAAGATCGCCAACCTTAGATATTTGTCGGTGGTAAGCACCATGAAGAGGTTTTGCGTGCCAGTCAATTTCCTCATCACCAGGGCGAAGGTCCATTGTAAGAGCAGCCGCTTGAAATTCAGCTAGCAACTTATCTGAAGTGGCCATATAGGCTGCATAGGCTTTGATGCTTTGCTCTTCCTCCTTCACTGTCTGCTGTACACTTTTGAGTCCCCTATCGCCATCTTTCCTATCGAGATACAATCTAGTAGTATTAGATTTTAAATGGAGTGCTCCATGCATGGTCAGCAGTTTACGAGTTGCTATATCTGTTTCCTTGATGGCTTCCTCAGTCCACTTTATTATGCCTGCTGGATATCTTTTTACTGGCAGTGCATAGGTATTTATTGCCATGACTTGGTTCTTGGCATTGAGCTGGCTCTGTAGGACTTGCCGAAGGCGTTTCTTGTATTCAGTAATAGCTTTGTGACGTACCTCGGCTTCATGGTTGATGCTGCTTTGCATAATCCCCAAGTACATGTACCCTTCTTCTATATCTTTGATGGTACCATTTGGCATTCTTAGGCCATCTTTGAGCATAGAATGGTTTTTCTTAAGAATTAGCCTTCCACCTTTCTCAATACCGAAGGTCATTCCGATGTCCTTGCTGTATACCTGCATGAGGTGTATTAGCAAATCAATGTCCATTTCTTTGTTAGCGTACAGCTTGATGTCATCCATGTAGAAGAGGTGGTTTATCTTGGTGCCACTCTTAAACTGGTACTCATAGGGAGTCGTCTCCAGCATATTGCTTAGAGGGTTTAGGCATATGCAGAAGAGCAGCGGTGATAAGGAGTCACCTTGATAGATGCCTCGCTTAATTTTTACTCTCGCCAGATTTTTGCCATTAGCCTCCAGTTCCGTCTTCCATTTGGTCATTGACATCTTGATGTCAATGACCAAATGGAAGACGGAACTGGAGTATATCTACTATATAAACGGCAATCGTTGTCTGTCTATCTATCTGTGTATCTGTCTGTCCGCTTTATAGAGTACCGTACTTTTCGGACTATTAGCCGCTACTTTTATATAAGGGCGTGTCTATTCTGTGGTTTTTTTTTCACCGCTAGGGCGCATTAACGGGAATCTCCGGTTAGTACATGCCTCTATTATAATACGTAACCTGCTATTCATCGTAGAGATGGATGGTAAATACTGATATGCTAATAGTATGAGTTGTCTTCTCGATATATTGAGTCACCGATAACTCCCAAATATGAGCAGTATAAATAAATTATATGGCGGTCTTTTTTTTCGATTCGATCGTTAGTTAGTAATCTTTTATTTTGCTGATAACAAAATAACAAAAAGCCTCTATTTGCAGGCATATTATCCAATAAAATGGAAACTGTAGAATAATCCTGAATGCAAGATAGTAGTGAACAATTCATATTTAGTTTGAGATTATTTGTGTAAAAGTTAAAAGAAAATTTACATGAGAGGATGACTTCAAATAAGTAATGCAGGATAGCTTATACAAAGATAAATTGATTGATATGTACTATATACAAGGGTTCAGGGCTGAAGAATAGATCCACTATGAGTATTGATTGTGGCAAGATTGTAACAGATTCGATCATACGAAGCAAACTTAATTAATATGAGTAAGTAGTAAAATTAAATTAGTAGTAAATATTAGTAGTGAATTAAATAGAATTTACTACTCTTTAAATAAATTAATGAGTAGTAAATTACATCTAATTAATATTTACTGCCAACGTGTACCGGAAAGGTCATGTGAACATTTGTTTCTTGCAACCACTAGAAAAACGCTGTTCTCTATCTACTATATAAACGGCAATCGTTGTCTATCTGATTGATTGTCCGCCTTATAGAGCGGTCTTTCCTTTTATCGTCGTACGAATTTCGGTCGTACGAAGCAAACTGAATTAGGTAATATGTGTAGTAACGGTAAATAAATTATAGAGCGGTCTTTCTTTTTCCATCCGGTCGAACGAAGCCAACCGAATTAATATGAGTACTAATTATCTTAATACCGTAATTTTGTAATATGGACTATTAGCCGCTACTTTTCTCTGACGAGTTGAGCCAAGCGGCTTATATAAAGGTGTGGCGATTCTGTTGTTTTTCTTTCACCGCTCGAGCGCATTAACCGAAATCCCCGGTTAGCCCGCTTTTTAAACGGCAAATTTTCTGCCGTGTTTAAAAGCACCTTTCCTGAGTTCTGCGGCCTATACAAAGGTGTCTATACAGCTGTACAAATGTACTATTCATTAAATAAAATAAATTAACGAGTAGTTATTTACATGCAATTAATATTTACTGCCAACGTGTACCGAGAAGGTCACGTAAACGTTTGTTTCTTGGAGCCACTGGAAAAACGCATTTCTCACCTACTAAATTTCCACATCAAAAAGGTAAATGTTTCTTATACGATGTTGTATTGTCTATGAATTGCCACATCTCCACTACTTAATAACCTTGGATTTGCCACTGTTCGTGATAGCGGGTCATGTTCATTTCCTTCAGCAGCCGAGTTACTAATTTTTTTTCAGCTACGAGTAGGCCTACTGTAACTTACTATTACAGAACTTTCACGAGTACTCCGAGCGTTGTGATACGCTATTGTGAAAAGAAAGAAAGCAGCTGCTATCGACTTACTGTCACCCTGCATCAGCCATGACCAGCTATACGTCGCCTGCTCAAAAGTAGGCACACGCCGAAAACTGTTTCTTCATACGCCCGACAGAAAAACCAAAAATGTTGTCTATTCGCATGTGTTGCGTTGAACTAAGGGAGAGAAAGAGGGAGAGAAAGGGAGAGAGAGGGAGAGCCAGAAGGAGAGGGGGGAGAGAGAGAGGGGGGAGAGGGAGAGAAGGGGAGAGAGAGGGAGAGCGAGGAGGAGAGGGGGGAGAGAGAGAGGGAGAGAAAGAGAGAGAGAGGGAGAAGAAGGGGGGAGAGAGAGGGGAGAGAGGGAGAGACGGAGAGAGGGAGAGAAGGAAAGAGAGAGGGAGAGCGAGGAGGAGAGGGGGGGGGGGAGAGAGAGAGGGAGAGAAAGAGGGAGAAGAGGGAGGGAGAGAGAGAGAGAGAGAGGGAGAGAAAGAGGGAGAAGAGGGAGAGAGAGAGGGAGAGCGAGGAGGAGAGGGGGGGGAAGAGAGAGAGAGAGGGGAGAGAGAGAGAGGGAGAGAGAGGGGAGAGACGGGGAGAGTGAGGGAGAGAGAGGGAGAGGGGGAAGAGGGAGGGAGGGAGAGAGAGGGGAAAGACGGAGAGAGGGGAAAGAGGGAGAGAAAGAGAGAGAGAGAGGGAGAGCGAGGAAGAGAGGGGGGGGGGAAGAGAGAAAAGGAGAGAAAGAGGGAGGGAGAGAGAGGGGAGAGAGGGAGAGGGAGAGAGGGGAAAGAGGGAGAGATGGAGAGAGGGAGATGTAACTGCATATTTGGAGTTGTTTTACAGTATGAAAGACAACTCTCAATAAACCTTATGCTGCGCGTGAAACTATTCCTGTAGACGGGTAGTGCCGCTAGTATATATATATATATATATATATATATATATATATATATATATATATATATATATATATATAGCTAGGGGGCTGTATATCATTGGTCATAGCAACCAATATCAAGAAGTTGTGATATTTATCTAGATTTCTGTATTTATATCTAAATAATTATGCTGAATTTAAAAATTTAAACATATTTTAGCTGTTTGTCATAGAAATAGATGTAAGAAATATAAGAAAATGTAAGCATTATTACTTAATTTTGCAGATACCATAAACGGCTTAGCAGTATCGCAATATTGCATCGCAATAGCAGTATCGCAATATCCAAAATCTTTAGAAAAATAATAACAGTAACATATTGCACACCATCGGCCACTATATACTTTGATCTTGTAAATTGGAATGATTATTCTTATAACTAAATCTTATAAAATCAAATAATTATTCTTACAATTAAATATTGTAATAATCTTATAGGTAATATCGTAAGAATATTCAGAAAAATATCATCGTCATTTCCTTTAAGTTCACTGCTTTGGACATCAGTTGGAATACCCAAGTACCCATTATAAGTGTTTAAAATGTCAGAGTCCCATAGAATCGGCAAAATAGAAACGATAACTTTTCAGTACTTTTACGTTAATTACAGAAACCTTCGGCAATTAGACAATGTCATAGACTGGTGAAATGAGCACTTTTTTCTCGTGAAATGCGCACGACTTAATAGTTCTACTATTTGTCGCACGACCTGGTTGGCGTTTCGTTGGCCGGTCTTAATTTTGATTAAAAAAAGCTTGTCAAGATTTTATCGCAATTTTTGGCCAAATTAATCTGTCTACTTATGTATAATCGAATCAGATGGGTAAGTTATAGGATGTTGCAGTGACTTTTCAAAGGCTTGGTAACATATTTAAATATGTTTATATGTGTTTTGTATCATCATTATATTTAAACGACTACACAAAAATGGTTAAATTTTTTGGTTTATATATATATATATAAATAAATTTGATGGGATTATTGTCCAAGGGTTTGGTAATAGCCATTAACGGATAATTTTTCGGAAGTTGTGTGCGCATATGCATTTATCATAAAGCTCCCAAAAATTCGCTTCGCTCGTGTTTGGTCGTGGGAAAAGTCAAAATAGCACTTCAGACCGAATTATTTTGATTATCTTAAGTAATATTTAGCTGTAGCTTGCTAAGTATTACTTGTATTTTATATTATATCATAGAAGCATGGTTTAATATATATGTAATGATTTTTTATAATATTTAGTTAATCTATTTTTTAGTAGTTGAGATTAGCTAGTAAAACTAGTATTATTTCAGTGGTGGACTGGAGCTGTGGTTCGATGGAACAGACCTTCAAGGAGTTTACCGACCGCTGCTACTGTTACACATCACATGCAATCATGATGGGAGCATTCGTGTCCCTACTTACGAGGAAGTAGGCTTTCTGTTTAATTACTGATTATCTGAATTATAGTCATCTGCAATCAGGTTGCAATTACATACTTGCCACATTTAAAGATGACTTCACACCAAATATTTGGTAAATTTTATCAGAAAGTATCATTATTATTCTATTATTTGCTATTGTTTGTGATGTTTGAAGTGATCTGATTGCCAGGATGTATAAAAAGTAAACTCGATAAAATTTGATTTTGATTACATTGCTAAGATCAAGTAAAGTGTGATTATGACATCTATAGCTGCAAAGAGCCCAAAAGAATAAAAACGCCTAAGCCTGCTGCTTGAACAAAATAGCCAATATCAATTATCGCAATGATAACAACTAGTGTGGTTATTTTGCACATATTTTTTTTCTGAGCATTTGAACCGTGATCAAGTTTTATCAATTTTAATTTTGAAACATCCGGCAGTCAGATCACTTAGTACATCAAAAAAATTCAAATGATAGAAAAATAAAAATACTTACTGATAAAATTTACTAAAAACTTTGTGCAAGTACTCTTTCGTTTGGTCGTTTTGACAAAACTTTTTAAGAATATCTTAAAACTTTGAGAAATATGATTCTTTTTTGCAAGTTGGCTGTGCCTGTCTAAAACTGCTGTATAATAATTTGGCTTGTTGAATGATAATTTGATAAATTTTGATAAACATTTTGGAAAGATTTCAAGTCATTGGCAGATTTTGTTTTAATCACTCAGTAATGCTTAACTACAAAATTTTAAAAAATTGCTTCAGGCCAAAAATATTTAAAGTACCACAAATTTTTTCTATCAGTTCAAATGCTGAAACAAAAAATAATTTTTCATACAACTATCAACAATGTCTACTGTTTGTAGTCTTGCCCTTACAACCCACTAGAGGAACAGTACAGATGTTTTACTCCAAATTTTGCTTTGCTTGAGAACAATACTAAACTTTGCATACCAGATAGGAATCGTCGGCAAGTCTCATCTGATTTGCAGGTAAGGAAAGGTACATGTGAAAAGAATGCATGAGTTTATTTTACCAGATTAAAGCTACAGATTTATTGAATATTTAAAAAAAATTGAAACTGTTTATATATAAACAATATTATTGAGTCTGACCTTGCACTCTTCAGTGTTTATATTACTTTTAATTTTAAATTCAGAATGAAATACCAACCTAGATGTAAGGCATGTAAACTTCACCAGATATATCTCAAATGCATGTGTAAAACACCTTCACTATAATAAAGCTCTGATGTTAGGTTTCTGGATGACTACTTCAACCAATAATATAATCAGTCATTTGAACTTAACTACAGCGGGCCGGGGTTACGGCGTCTCTGCCTTATAGTTTTTTGATTTACTAATTGGAATAAAAAGCTCTTCCAGTTCCTAGTTACGGCATATTCCTCACCAAATGGCATCAACCAAATTTTTTTACAAACTTAAAATTTTAACAGCATTTCTCAATCTTTCTTGTTCAAATAGTTTAAAAAAGGTTTTAATAAGGTCGGCTAAAAGCTATAGTGAAAGCGAAGCAAAAGGGTCAAGCTGGAAACAAACAGGGTCAAGGGTCAAGCCGGAAACAGACAGGGTCAAGGGTCAAGCTGGAAACAGACGGGTAATATAAAACTAAAACTATAAAAAAATTAAAGTAAAGTTTAGTGAAATAATAAAGTTTAGCTTTAAGCATGTTTTTAGTAAACTAAAATCATTTAGATTCAAATATATGTTACGTAGTATCTTTAAATAGCATCATCAAATATATATTAAAATTTGCTAGAATAAATAGGAATTATGTAGGAACTCACTATGTAGGGAATCGAGTGCATGAGGAGATAAATCTAGAGTTCCTACAACTTTAACGGAGTAAACTTTTGCGTTAGTCAAATTTGAGTACCACTAAAGATTGTAATATTCTACTAACTTAGAAAATAAAAGTATAGAAGCTATACAGAAAGTCTTTAGCTTTCAAGAGATACTACATAGATTATTAAGTTTGTTGCAAAAGAATTTACCTATGGGCTATCTATAGATTGAGTGCCTATTCTGATAACATAATTTATGTCTCAGCTTCCACCTGTGTGTTTTAAAATTTAACATTTAGGAGTTCTACACCATATGGCTGGGTTTGAAGCTTGATGGCTACTTAGTGTTTAACAATCTTTCTGAACCAAGCTGGCTAAAGCAAGGACCTTTCGACATTTATCCGGATCCAGTAATATATGATTTCATGGAGCCAAACCAAATCCGAGAATTTGAGTAAGGAAGATATGTACTTATGTCAGTTGTTACGCTACAATGCTTGAGAGTTGGTCGTTTGAGTTCACATGCATTTATTGACTTCTATCCTAGATGACAAGTTTAAAAAGAAAAACTTTTTTAGCTAGTATTTTAATACTTTTTAAATAAATAATTTGTTAACCTGCTCAAAACTACCTATATGCAGGTGTATGATACGTCAATTATGTTTTCATAAAATATAAAGACTTGAAGCGATGATGGTTTCTGAAAGCGTACATTAAAATGTTTTTTTTTTCATCTGCTTTTGGCAAAAGAACATAATGCTACAATAGCATGAGATGTAATTATAAAGACCTGTTTGAAAAAAGGTTTTTACAAACTCAGTAAAGCTTATTCCTATTTTTTTCTGTTATAAGATATATTTTTTGCATCTTTTGATTCAAAGCTGTACATTAGTATTCTATATTTAATGAATATAGAATACTATGTTTTTGGCAATATAAAACTAATAGCAATAAACCAAATCTTTCAACAATAAAAAGCGTATCAGATTATATTTGTAGTCAAATTATATTTAAAAAAGAAAGCAAATAGAGTTTTGCTTGAATTAAATCTGTGATAGACTGTGTGTGCGCTGAACTAAGCCATGCCGAGTCGAGCCGATTCCAATCCAATGGAGTAAAACAAAAACTGGGGCTACCCATTATGTAAGCCTGAACATTTTCAGTAGAGAAGCAGTGCTGTCTGCGACTCTATCATTGATTGTTGCATGGTTTTCATTGTAACCACTTATGATCAATGTAGAATACATGTATATACTCTTCACATTGAGTCTTATGTTGGTGGAGTAGTAAAGGGCAGCGCACAAAACATTTACAAATCATCGAAAGTCTGCATATCTAAATTTAGTCGCGTTGTATTCAGAATTTTATTACTTTGGCAATAAATCGTAAAATGCAGCTCAGCAGAAAATGTTTAGAGTAAAATCTTTCCTTGAAAATGTTTGTTAACATGTTATCGATGAGCTTTTGGTTAAAGCCACAATGACAAAGCAAATCAATGATTTTGTATGCCTTTCTATATTTTGCCTGTTTAGACCTGTTTAACAAAGTAACATTTTAAGAAGGCTTACCTGTACCTAATTATATGATAAACTGTATATTGAAGTGTTAAAACTGGAAGCACACCAACATTGGTGTTAGCGGGAGAAAATCTGAAACTTGGAGCCGAAGTAACTGATTATCGGATTAGAATAGGTAAGTATAATTTTGGTTATTACAGTAATTAATTTTCGACCAAATACTAAAAGTAGATTGAATTGAACTTTTGAGTTGGATTTTATATTCTCATCAAGTAAGACAACTATTAAATAATACACACTAAAAATCATTAATAAGTGCTCTATGTGTACAATAGCAAAAGTTTAGCAAATCAAGGTGCCCATTCCAGCTGGCAGGCGACAAGCAGGTTGTGACTCACTTGGTTGAAAACTTACAGCATTTAAAAAGAAAAAGAAAAAAGACAACCTGACAGCTTTGACAGTGAGGGCCTCTTCAAGACTGTACTAAGTAGATTAGTATTTTTGAATCCTTGCATGACAGCAGGCAGATAATTCCATGCTTTTAGAGCTTGTTAGTAAGGTTGACAATGTCCAGATGCTGAAGTACATGTAGGTGTTAAAAGTAGATCAAGATAGCATTTACGAGCCGAGTAAGGTTGGGTGGTTTTTAGTGGAAAAACAACTGGTATAGTCTGTACAGGTTGCTGGTTAAAAACATAAATAGTATGGTGGTAATATTGGTCAAAAACAGAGATAAGGTCGGCCATATTGAACTATGGGAATTAATAGGCTGTAGGACTATTTTTTTAAATTTTGTGGAGTAACGTTTTTTACATGACCACTATTTCTGGAAATGCATAACAAAGGTATTTCCAGAAAGTAGTGGCACGGAATGTTGTGGTTGCATAACATTTCGAAGCGTACACTTGCTTCTCATTTACTAAGAGTTAGTTAAGTCTGATCGTAGGTCTTTTGTGATCTTGAAGCATTTGAAAAATCTAGAATCATCAAATGCTTATCAAGGTCATTCATTGTTTTGCTATAATTCTACTCTGTGTTCACTTCACTTCAAGGTTCTGATAGCTACCAAAGTTGCACAACAATGAATCTCACAGACGCCGCTCTGCAGTGTACAATGAAAGATAGATTGCCACCTGCTGCTGAAGGTGCCCCGAGATATGGAGACGATGACCAACTAGTTCCTCTAGTTCAGGTACCATTCACCAGCAAAATCTTTCCTTTTTGCATACCAATAAAAGTAATAAAAAAGTTTGTTGTATGAAATTATTTGATAGCTGTGAGATGCTAACTTCATGTTTAGTTTAAATGACTCGTAATGTCACTGGCCGAAATTTACAAGCTATCAATTTTTCAGTAGTTAGTTTAACATCATGTTGACAAAGAGCCATAAGTTTGTTATATTATGACAACTAGTACCGTAGCAGTTTAGTAGGCTGTGAGATATTGTGAAATGTGTCAGTAAAGCACAAAGAGTTACCATTTAGACACCTATTCAGAACAACCAAAAGGTGGTCGATTGGTGATAGTGATAGAGTTGGCCTCTCAGGCTATCAGGGTTAAAAGTTCAAACCTCTTTTACAGCCATCTTTTATCTCAACCTCTAACATACAAGTAGCTCTTATCATGAAGACGAGTGAAAACTAGTATCCTTGAAGTCTAGTGTGCTGTGAGAGACAGTCAGGCATGCCTACAAAGCGCATAGAACAATTATAGATGTGTGTACAAGTATTCTGAAACGGTGTGCTTTAGAGTGTTGATTCGCACAGTTGTTACAGTGATCCTCTATGAAGCTGTATGTTGAGAATTCAATTCGCAACCAACAATCTTTTTTGGGACCTGTAATCATGTTTTGGGATGACGGAAGGACACGACTCTCATTTTACTAAAGGCTAATGCTCTTGGCAGTCCTATGCCGGTGAGAGATCATTGTGAGCAATAAATATATGCATGATTAATTCACTAAGTGGCAAGGTGGTTTGCGGTGGTTAGAGTGCCATTATGTAAATCAAAGTACATGAGTTCAATTTCTAAGCAAGGCGATTTCTTTCTTAACGCTCTTAGTGTTCCTTAGACAAATGAACGCATAGACACTGCTTTTACTATAGTACATTGAAGCCTTTCCCTTAGTTAATCTAAGCAAATTATCTAAGCAAAAAAAGCTAAATTATCTATCGTATGGCTGAGAGTGTCTGTGGATTCTCTATGCGTCAGAGTATATGTGTAAATCATTCAGTTTTCAATTGAGTGCCCTTCCCAGTTTACAGAGACGAATAGTAGCTTCTGTATTAATCGTGATATGTACTGGTACATATTAACTGCAACAGTATGGACCATCGCAAAGCTTGTGTTTCACGATGCATCCGCAATAGCAATGCAGGCAAATTATTATAAATGTTTTTAATGATTTTAGGCTACAAAAATACAATGCGCCCCTACGATAAATACTTTTAGAGTTTACTAAAAATGTTTTAGCAGGTCATTTCATGGTTTTAGATGAAGCAACTACCATAATGTTTATGTGTTGCTAAGGTAAAGCAGAATGCAAAAAATGAATATAAATTTATAGAAAACCAAAGCACAAAATGAATGCTTATTGCATATTTCATTCTACCATAAATATTTTTTGGCAGTTTGCAACTTAAACTTCTTTGAGAAGTTATAGGGAATGAAAAAGCACACCAACTGATAAGAACGGTCCAGAAAGCCAAACCCTCTAAAGACCCTTACACCACATGTATATTTTATTTCAGGTTTCTGTAGGCAGCCTTTCCTTCCAGCCAGGCTACATCTACTACAACCAAGAACAGGCTGATAATAAGACTACCATTATTGTCTCTGTAGTATTAGGGGTTGTATTTTGCATCGCTCTTGGAGTGTTTGTGTTTCTGTACAAACGAAAATTAAACAGAAGACGTAGAGAGGAAGCGCGTGAAGCTCTTGAGGGCTTTGAATTAGTTGATAGTAAGTATTTCTCACTGCATTCAATATACATATCATACATATTTTCAGTTAAAAAAGTCATAATTATTATAAAGTTATAAAAACAAGTATTTGATCCACTGCCATATCACACTGCTGAGGTTGTCAAAATAGTGTTTACTTACTAAGTTGTTCAGGTAGGTACATTACTTTCAAGCCTCAGCTTTTTTTTATGTTTTATAATTTGTTGCTCAACTCTATTTTTTGGGTGTTTATGTTTGACAGCTACATAGTGTCTAACAACCTTTCAAAGCAAAGTTGGCTGCATAAATCTCTCTACAAGTTAATTCAGATCCAGCGATCTCTGACTTTATTAGCTAACAAATCGCAATCACCTAGTTTAAAAAATTAGCACTCTATTAATTTTTAAAAATTGTACTTTACAATGTATTTTACCTGTAAAAAACTTCTAAGCCAATTAAAATAATGTTTCATCCTAGTGCTTATGACTAATTTACCAATTGACTAAAGTTTTATAGGCTATTGTTACAATTGGCATGTTACAGCGGCCAATCACAAATGACTGAAGCTTACCAATTAAGTGTACTCCTGTTTTATAGCCTAAGGAAGTAACAATACAGAATAATTTAGAACTATCTAGAACTGTCAACACTAGATTTAAAAGTAAACCTGTGATCACATTAAACAATCGGATAATCTTAACCTATTCAGTTGGTACTATTATTTCATAACAACATCATTTGCTGCCAATTGCAAAATTTTAGGAAACTCATAGGAAGTTTATAAAAAATTCTTACTGGTATTTACCTTTAAATTGCTGATAGTTTAGAAAAATTGAAACAAATAAAACAAAATATCAAGTATATTTGGCAGTTTTAGATCAACTTGAAGCAAAGTAGATAACAGCTATGTCAAAAGTGTATTAAGTTGTATTAGATTTATTAATAGAGCACTAGATGACATGATGAAACTTATTCAAATGTTAACTGTGTACTTTTTTCACTGTAGACACAAATTCACTGCAAACCCAGGTGCAATCTATACTCATAGAAGAGAACTTGAATGAGCCTCTCTTGGCACATATTATTCCAGCAAGTTT
The DNA here is from genome assembly GCF_963576615.1 of Watersipora subatra. Taxonomy (NCBI): domain Eukaryota; kingdom Metazoa; phylum Bryozoa; class Gymnolaemata; order Cheilostomatida; family Watersiporidae; genus Watersipora; species Watersipora subatra. The sequence goes on from NC_088717.1 coordinate 49,469,734, forward strand.
TTTGAGTCAAGAGTCCATTATCGGACAGGGACATTTTGGGCAGGTCTACAAAGGAAAGATTTATATTCCAGGAAAGAACATCAACAAAGCTGTTGCTATAAAGGCACTGAAACGTAAGTATTACTAAAGTAAGTACACCATAAGTAAGTATAACATGAGTAAGTTTAACATAAGTAAGTAACACAGCATAGATACCATTTTTTTTTTCTCAAAAATAATTTACCCAATAGATAGGCTAACAAAAAGGAATTTTACCCCTTCATACAACAAAAGCTTTTAGTGCAAATATTAAATAGAATTCGATACACAAAAGCATCACTTTTGTACATGCAATGAATGTACAAACTTTTCTTTTGATACTTAAAGTAACTTTGATGGTAAAAATCATGCATATAATTTTTAATATAAAAATAGTAGGACTTACAAACTCACTGTATGACCTGTTACATGTATGTCCAGCATAGTTCATTATTTATGGGGAAGGTTGAGGTATCACCAACAATAAGTGTAGTATTTTATTGTAGCTGAAAGCTCAATATTTTATTTATAAATTCATGGCTAGACACACTCATGGAGTGCATCACTTGGGCTGTGAACATACCACTGATGCGTGGTCATGTTGGTGGAAACAAATACATCCATTTGTGATTGGCTAAGAAAATCGATATTCCCGGTCAGCACAATCTCAACTCCATTATGTTAGTTTTTGGTGCAAAATTTTTTCAAACAAAAGATAATAATACTTCATTCAAGCCAATATTGTATATAAAAAAAATCATTTATACTTGTATTATATGCATGAAGATCATTGATGCTAATTTTGCTGTTTATACTAAATATCAAAACAATTCACTAACTTAATGAATTTATTGAAAAAATATCTTGCCTTGCTTGATTTGTTTCTTAAACCAAAACTTTATTTTTTTTAGTTAGTTTTCATTGCTAACATGCAAAATTTAGGCTTTAGCAAAAATGTAGAAGCTAAAAAGCTGCACAAACACTGCTATAACAATCACAAATTATTGATATTCAGTAATAAATATCTATTATTGATTATTCATAACAAAGAGCTATCAGGCTCAATATGCTTCAATAGTGATGCTGAAAAGTTCGGGGAGAATTTAAATCAACTGAAGCTATCTTTCATTGGTGGATTTAGTTGTCAACTCAATGTTTCGTCAATAGGTGTTGGCTTTTAGTCACAAGAGATTTATATGCTGAATGACATACATTCATACTCTATCTTGTATTTACATATTAATCCCTGTAAACTATCAATTGCTGCCAGTTTTAGTCAAAAAAGTGAAAATTTCTTTTTACATAACGTTTGTGACCCCTCTACTATAAAATTGGTTACCGGTGTGATAGCAAAAGCACTTACTGACACATTTAAATAAAGCTGTACATTTGTACTATAAAGAAGTGTTATGGAACAGCTTCAATTACTTTTTGCTATTGATAGACCAAATAGTTTTAGGTAGTTGTCAAACAAGCTTGTTTCTTTGTTTCTTTGAAAGATATGTTGTGCCTTTTGTATTTTCAGCAATGGGACTCACGCCAAAAGATGTAGTGAATTTTGTAAAAGAAGCTCTGCTCATGAAAGACTTTAAGCACATGAATGTTCTGCAGTTAATCGGTATTGTCTATGAGCCAACTGACCCGGAGTGCCTGCCTCTTGTTGTCACTCCTCTTATGGAAAATGGAGACTTGAAAACTCTCATCAGCAATGAATTTTATGTATGAATCTTTTTTTATTCTAAATTGTTCTTTTAACTAATCACTACAGACCGATTAAAATACTAAAAAAACAGTATTAGCTTTATATTCTCAGTCAACTCTTGGCTCCAAAAGAATTTTAAACTTGCAAAGTTGAAAATGTTATTTAATCTTAATGTTAACTGGTTAACTAGATTAACAGGGATAACTCATGGTTAAATGCTGATTAAATTTAGAGAAATTAGTTATTAATAAAAATAAATAGTTTTTCATAGGCTTTATTTAGAAAAATAAGTATCACTCTCCAAAATTTTTTTATAAAAGGTTTTATAAAATTACAACCAGCAGCAAATGTTTTTAGTATAGCTTCAATGTTTAAAAGTAAAAATACTCTGAATGATTCTAAACAAGATACAACAGCTTCTAACATGGTTCTTATAAATTGTTACATTTTTTTCATAATTAAAGCCATTTTTTTGTATGTTATAATTGTATTTTTGATAAAATCTTGAAAATTTGAATCATTTGAATGTAACCAAATATTGTGGTTGATAAGAAAGAGCTGAACAATTTATTTTTCACAAGAACAACAGAGTGTATTTAGACTCTAATTTACACATCCAACTGTCATCGGAAAGGTTAAATTAGCTCAATCATCAAAATTGTTTATGCTTGTTTATAGAACTTCACATGATCACTAGATGTAGTAGCACAACTACATGTTATGTACATAACTACATGTATGTGATTTGGTTAACTAAATTTAATTTTTTGTGTCTCCTCACAACTGACTTGAACATGGGTATAGTTTATCTTATGATAGCAAACTTTTTGAGAAAGTTGTATGACAATTTTAATTTGGTTTTCTGAAAGCTGGAAACAGCTAAACTAATTCAGATACTGTTTTGCTTTGCATTTTACATGCTTATATCTTGCAGGATTTCTCAGCGGGAGACCTGTTGCACTTTGGGCTGCAAGTCTCAGCAGGAATGGCATATTTGTCTAACGGCAAGTTCATACACAGAGATCTGAGAGCAGCCAACTGCATGTGAGTTTTTTGAGAATGCCACACAAAAGTTTTCACCCGCTTGCTGGATGTAACATCCTAGTGCATTGACCTAAAACTCACAAACTATCTGTTATATAGCCAGTTTGTTAGTTAGTGTTCGGTGCATGAAACTCCATGTCAAAGTGTTCTTTTCTAATAAAGCTATATTGAATACTAGGACACTATATATTACAATAAATATATAATACACTTATATTATATACAAATATTTGATATAATAATATATAGTATATATAAATTTATGTAAATATATATATAAATACATATATATAAATACATATATTAAAATATAAATACATATATATTTATACACAAATATATAAATATATATATATATATATATATATGTATACAAATATATGTATACATATACATGTATATACATATATATATATATATATATATATATATATATATATATATATATATATATATATATATATATATATATATATATATATATATATATATATATATATATGCATATCTATAAATATATAAAAATATATATATAATATACAAATATATAGAACATATTATTATATAAAAACTCAAATTTTTAAATAAATTTACACATTAACCAATTGCTTGACTTATTACTATGTGTAGAATTAATTCTTTTGTGACAATATAATTTATTTTACCTTATTTATGTTTTGTAGTACCGGTATAACTAATTTTGAACCTAAATGTTGGATAATTCACTACTGATACTTTTACTGAAATTTTTTTTATATCAAAATCATTAAACAATTTACCAGATAGCTGTTCTTTGTACATTGAACATAATTAAATGAGATAGAATAATGGATTTTTAACAACTTCATAATATGATAACTTTGGCATGTATAAATTTATTCAATAACTTGCTATAGATTTGTCTCCCTTGGTCTGCTTCATGTGCAGTAAAATTTTAAAATGCTGATGGCTACCTGGTTTTATTTTTTTAATTAAAATTGTTGTAAATATATATGTGGCAAACAATTGCCAAGCTGAGCTGATAGTTAAACAAAAGGGCCTAATTGCCAAATTGGGCTGATTTCAAATATTCAGATCACTGTTCTTGCAGTGTATAGACATATTTTGCAAAAAAATAGGAATTTACTGAATATTAAACTTGGGAGAGATTCAAGATTTTAGTTCCTAAGCAAGATGCTGTCTAAAATACAAAGCGTAATAACAAGGCATTACTTTTGCAATAACAATAATTTTTCTGAAAAGTATGAGGACATCTTGAAAAAACTCTACAAAAGGACAAAGTAGTTACGCAGTACCCATGGCTTAAAAGTATCTTTGGTCAGTTTATTAGATTCTCAGCTTTATAAACACAATGAAAAAGCTGCATGTGTTAAATAGTTACATTATTGCTCATTCATACGCACTCCTAGCAATAATAACTTGTGTAACACGAAACCTACTCTTGATAAAAGTAGAGTCGTCTACCGTGTACCTTTTTTGTAAATTTCTAGCACTTTCTATCAGATGTCCTTTATATGTCACTACATGCCAGTTAACTCATTCAACATTAATGAGAGCCACAACCACAATGAGAGAACATTAATATTTTAGTCTTGCTATTAGAATTTCATAACTTTGAACTGGTATGGCTAGTAGGAATATCTGCTGATGTATTGAAGCATTCCGTCCCATGCCTATGTAGTTGCAAATAATTCTCATTCCGTCAGCAAAACCTGTTGGCCATGTTTACAGGACATTCTATGTAAATAATTTTGTTGATTAAATAATAATGTAATTATTCTGCAATATGTGTTTTTTGTGTTTTATTGTTTGTATATAAGTAAATGCTTTTTAGGGTGGACGCCTCCTTTATCGTCAAAATTGGAGATTTCGGGCTATCTCATGATGTCTCAGAAAGTGATTATTATCGTGCGCAAGACAAAGGCAAACCACTTCCTGTCAAATGGATGGCTATTGAAGTCTTATCAGAAAAAAGCAAATACACTACACAGTCAGATGTGGTAAGAGAAACATTTCTATTTAAACAGATTATGCATGAATGTACCACTTTCCAAAACATTCTCATAACATAGTTTAAAATTGGGAAGTTATTGTGGGCTCTTGCAGGCTGAATGCAAAACTCCCACTGAAAAATATAACACTATCTGATTTTTAGTTTATTGAACTATTGAATAGGCATTACAGTTATTATGCTTGCCAGTTTGTACTTTGTTTTATTATCCCTTAGGTTTTTTATTATTTTTGGGTTCATAACTTTTGATTCAACTCAATTTTTTTTTGGCATGTAGGGAATACTAAACATAAACTTACCACATACCACATTGTTTAAGCAGCTAAAACACAAATGTTAAAATTCCTATCACTTAAATTGTTATTTAGTCCTCCCTTTGTCTAAAAATTAAAAATGCTGCCTGTTTACACTTTTTACTGGAATCTATTTAGTTTAAGCAACCATATGACTTCGTTAATGAGTAACACATATTCTGCTTGCTTAAAATGACCTAACATGTCAGAGTTCATAATTTAAAACCAACTTCAAACTTTTTGGCATGGTAGCCTCAGATTGAAAAATCTTTTTAATGTTGTTCTATATTTAAAATTTTATTGCGTTCTAGTTATTTTATAGTTTTTTTACCTTTTTTAACTCCCCAAGATTAATGCAAAAAGTCATTTCTAGCTTTCCAACACGATCTCTACCAAATGCTGGGAGACTGCTGCTCTGCTATAGAATTTACCCAAATCTATATGCATATCTCTCAAAGTATATCTGTTGATCTGTCATTTTGGCTCTAGCTATAGCGCACACTGATTATTTTACCGATGCGGCCACGCATTGCGATGTCCCTGTAAAGAAATATTTTTCGTAAGGTGTGATTACTATATCTGGGGTCAAGACCAATTCTTCTCAGGCGGACAATTATATTGTTTCCATATTGCCGTATTCAAGGTTTTGATGGATAGCTTCTGGTAGTACATTAACCTTTTTATATACACACTTCTATGCAAGACTTGTTATTCTTAATTCTACCTATTCAGATTTCTATTTTTTTTCTCAGTTTGTATTAATTGCATCATTACCAAATCATCTTTTATTGTAATCGTAACAAAACTGACTTAATTTAACTATTACTTGCTAATTATTTCACGTCTACATCTAAACCACTTTATAGCCGTTTTATTTATTTTTAATTTAGTTGTCCTGCATGAAACCTTTTCTTCATTATATGAACTTTGAAAGTTGCTTGACAAAGGTTGAAACAGTGGTTTTTATTTTCTCTCAATTTATTTAAACTGCACAAAATGCTTTTCTCATGATAAGCAGTTTGAAAGTTAGAATGGCAAATGTTGTTATATGTTAAATACAAATCAATTTTCTGTCCAAAGACTTTGTTTATAACCCGAGAAACGCCGGGTTGTGCAGCTAGTAAATCTATAAAATCAAAATAGCAATTTATCGTGATGTGAAAGAGGTTTATACAAACACCAACATGTAGATTTTAGCTGAATTATCAACATTCCAGTCGAGTTTTTCTCTAAAATCAGATATACAACGAAATTGAAACAATGGGTTACAAATGACAATATTTCTTATAGTTGTTCCAGCAATGCAAAAATAAAGTTGTTGACAACTTCCAACGTTCCAAATGTATGCTATTTAAAGTTTTCTGTCTTTGTGTGCATGTATCAGCTTTTCACCACCCTTATTTTGCTGTTTTCAGTGGTCATTTGGCATCTTGCTATGGGAGCTAATGACAAGAGGATATCAACCATACGCTGATGTTCATAATTCTCAAATAAAGAATCACATTATGAATGGACACAGGCTTGAGAAACCAGAGTTCATTCCAGAAACAGTGTGAGTGTTATCAATTTAACAAATTCTGCCAAGTTATATAAACTTTAAAGTTTGTAATCATGACAAAGACACAGTTTTTTAGTGGTAAATAATGATATTCTATTTATTGGCTCCCAATCATAACGAATGATTGTCATAGATAAATCTTCATAAAGGTCTTACCAGTTTTTGCCTACAGAAACCTTTATTTTCTACACTTTCTACACTATAATTAATAGGCAATGGTAATACTTTCAGGTATGACATTATGACAGCATGCTGGGCAATAGAGCCTGATGCTAGACCAACGTTCGACGAGCTAACAGCGATTATATCAGATATGCTAAAACAAGCAGATGGATCCATTTCAGGGTAGGTGTGCCACCCAAAGGTTAAACTGTAATTGGTATACTAATGCATATAATGGTAGGAAAAAACAATCTAAAACTAGTGTACTATAAATAAATAACTAATTTTTTGGTTCAGTTTTAGTTGATTCATTTTATATTATAAGTACCCTCTAAAGTTATTTAAACTGCTGAGAAAGTACATGGAATAATTCTATTTTTTGTGTTGAAATATTTAAAGAAATCTTAAGTCAAAAGTTTTATAATTTTTTTTGTCATGATGAAACAGGTAAGCACAAGTGGTTACAGTGTATAAATAATATAGTTTTATTCATATTTTATGCAATCTCAATAAAAGAAAATTCTGTAGAAAGTTACCCTACGATAAGAAAAATGCTAAACCTAAAATTAGCTGTTACTTTAGTTTCCCTTTTTCTTGTCTCAGCAAAACTGTACAGAAAAGCAGCGGAGCTGGCATTTAGTTTTTAATTAATTTTGATTTAAGCTTTAACAGAAGGCTAAGACAAACAATTGTAAAGCTGAAGATTTGAAAATATTGTTGATAAAAGTGCATTTACACTAGAGTGCAAACACCACTAAACATTCAAAGTGCTGGCGCCTTTGGTGACATAAGCCCCATAAACTATCAATATATACAAGGAAACTCTTTGCAATGGTAACATGAGTGGTGGTCATAAAATCTGAACAAATGAAATGAAGCAGTATCACATTTTGAGCCTTCAAACACCGCTTGATTGAATGAATTTATTTTCAGTAAAATCAGTTCACCTTAGTTGTTTTTATTTTTAGTTTCCAACCAATCATTCTCATGACTGATAAATTTTCATTTCAAATATTCACTACTTGCAATTTAAATGGAAAAATCGATAACATCATTTTTAGAAATTGAGTTGTTTATGTTTAGAGCCATTACCATAGCCGCTTTCCTCTGACAAGTCGTAGTATTCCAAAGGATGAGCTATTTACTAACTGATACGTTACTACAGCAGAAACTGCTACAGGAAACTACAATAAATATCAATCATATGACTATAATTGGCTATTGTGCAAGCAAAAAATAAACACAATAATGCTTAATGCATGTGTAAAGAAGGGAAATGGTCACCTAAAACACAAAATGTCTGCGCTGGGCATAAACATATGTCGTTAACGACTAAGAACTTAACCTAAGAACCTAACTAGTCTAAAACTTTATACACACTGCCCTGTACTACACTAGACTGCAGCACACTGCAGTGCTCTACACTACACCATAGTAAACTATACGTTAGTACGCCTCACCATGCTTCGCAATGCTGAACTATACTACACTACGCTACTCTACATTAGTGAAACTGCATCTTATCATTACTACAACCTGCTCACACTGTTTAGCTATGATATTCTTTAAAATAAATCGAACTATAAATAGTACCACGCACTATAAATTTTAACCATGCTTGAAGAACTTAGCACTGTTTTACCAGAAGTTGTGTTTATTGAAGGTATCAAAAGAATTACACCTCAACTTTAGCGAGTGTTGACTATATGAATCCACAGACGCTCAATGATTCATCTGTTGATGATTGGTCAACTATCATCCCTCTTATAAAGAACTTTGGAGAAGACTATATAGACAGGTAATAAGATACTCGGAGACAAACTTGAAGAAAATTTTATTAGAAAGTAATGATATTTTTCTATTCTTTACGATTGCTTTTGATATTTGAAGTGATCTGACCGCTAAGATATTTCAAGAGTAAAATTGATAAAGCTTTATTGTATTTAAAAAGCTCATATCAATGGAAAATGTGATTATGATGCCTATAGTTCAAAAGAGACAACTTTGCTATTTGCAACTTGAATGCAATAGCCAATAACAACTATGGCAATGATAACAACTAGTGACATAATTTCCCACCATTTCTTTTCTAAGCTATTTAATTGCGACATAGTTTTTTTAATTTTAATCTTAAAACGTCATAAGAATCAGATCATCTCAAGCATCAAAAACAATCTCAAATGATAGAAAATTATTGATACTCTCTATAAATCTACTAAAATTTACTGTAAGTTCTTCTTAAAGAAGGCAGTCTCTAACTTTGATCTAGTTTGAATAGAGTACTTGGCTGTTCACGTATTGCTATTTTTAGCTGTTAAAACCAAGCTAATTATTTCTTAGGAAACTAGACTGACATAAACTTTCTTCAATAAAATTTTCCTAATACAGTTTTATTATGCGCAACTATTTAGTCTTTGATTAATACTATGGTTAATTTCTTTGCTGCAAATGCTATTTAAAAATGTATAACAAATTTTTATTGGTCACAAAACGCCAATTTTTTCTGAACACTACATTTATAGTTTTTACAAATTTTTTGAGAATTTTATCTGCCTGTATTTTAAAACTGCTGAATGGCTGACGTACAAAAATTTGAGGTGTGTAAAATTTTTACACCGTTTATTTAAAATGAACAACCTATTAAATTTGTTAAAGCAACATTTCGAATGAAGTGGATGAAGGTGAGGACAGTGATGATTCCGAAACAGAAACCGAGAGATTACAAACTGTCCAAGTAGGTTTACCTAATGCCAAAGATGGCTCTCTTCACCAACAACTACAGAGGATGCATGAAGATCCAACTCACCTCAATGATTATGGCCGCCTCCTCTCAAAGGAAGACTCACTAGATGTTGAGGTAAGAAAGAGCCTAGATTTATATATCAAACTCTCGATCATTGTACCTGCCGGTAAATAAGTGCATCTTTTTAAAGCTACAGTATTCCAAATATGGTACCATGCAGTATTGAAAAAAAGTCTAAAAGCTTACCACAAACATGAAAATTGTTGCTGTTTATACTCTGATCTATAACATTCGTGTCACTAAAAGCAGTAACTTGTCTAGTTGTAGTATTTTACAATCTAGTGTAAACGTGCCTTCATAAAATTAGAATTTGGCTGGACTCTAGCAATGGAGTTTCTTTCTCATAACTCAGTCAATTGGAAATTAAAATCTGCCATGGTCTAATGTATCTTTCCGCCTAGGATTTGTGTAGTTGTGATAAATTGTTGAGATCAATATGTTATTCATGCACTCAAGTGCGATCTATTTTAAAATACTTAATTAGCACTGTAATGTTGTCCAATAGTAAAACACTATTAGTGAAGTGAAAGTACAAAACCAAAGAGTTTAGTCTAATAAAATTAAAAACTTGGTTTTTTCTTTTTATCAAAATCGTAATTTAGTTCTAAGATAAAAAATTCTTCAACAAACACACATCTCCCTTTCTCTCTCCTCTCTCCTCTTGCTCCCTATCCCTCTCTCTACTTCTCCCTCTCCTTCTTCCTTGCCTTCTCCGTCTCCCTCAATTTCTCCTCCACCTTCCCTCTCCCTCTCCTTCTCTCTCTCCCTCTTCCTCTCCCTGTTCCTCTTTTTCTTCCTTTCGTTCTCTGTTTCCTCTCCCTCTCTCTCTCCCTCCCTCTCTCTGCCTCTTTCTCTCTCTCTCTCTCTCTCTCTCTTTCTCTCTTTTTCTCTCTCTCTCTTTTTCTCTAATTTATGGCTTGTTTATGATTGAAGTTAATAGTATTTAGATAATCTTTTTCCAGAAACCTCTTTGTTAACAATTTTAAGCAACAAAGTTACTTGTCTAACCTGAGCTATATTATCACTATAAATAAAACTATTACAATTCTAAAGTTTCACTTAAAAAGTAGAAGCCATCATTTTGCTTGTTGAACTTTTTGTTTCAAGTAACTTAGACAGTATGGCTTTTAATGTTGCTAACTATTAAAAACATAGGGGTTTGTTCTATGGTAGCATAGCCATTAACAAATAGCTTGTAATGCTACCTACATCAGCAATATTTTATGACTGACATTGTTTATGGAGTGATAATATGATTCAAAAGAGGTTGTAATAAAAGTTTTTTTCTCAACAAAACTAAACAGAAATTCAAGAATTTGAGCAAATAGTTGAAGCTCGAATTCTGATCTAAGAAACCTTTACACGTCAATATTTGAGTAGACAGTAATATAAGAGCAGACCTATCAACGACATAAAAATGGTCAAACCGATCGTCTTCTTTAAAGAAATTATGTTATGCATCAACATATATGAAATCAACGGAGACTTTTATAGCTAGCATGTGCGTATAAACATCTTTTCATAAACATTTGGTTTGTAGGAGAATATAATAGAACCATCAACTGTCAAAAATGATACTGAGTTGTTATTTTTTAACTCGAAAAAACAGCCCTCATCTTTTTCGGTTCTGTGCAGCCGACTTTTTGACTTAGATTTGCTAGAATTTGCTTTCAAATTATGATGAATGGTATTTCTTGAAACATACTTTAACATAAATTAAAGGTCAACTAAAGGTCAACCACTTGTTTGCTTTTAACAAGTAAAATGTTTCAAACACTTTTACAAAAGCCTTTTGTTGAATGGCTAGTGTACAGTGCATGTATCTACATTATTTAAAAAAAAATTATAAAAACAAAACATTTCATTACTTATCCCACATTGACTCAATTGCCAATAAATATAATTTTCCCTTTTAAATAAGCTACTAATTCCGCATTCTGACATTTTTCACACTCAAAATAAGAAAAAATATTAAAAATTTTGAGAAGCGCACTTGATCATACTCAAAATGTAGTAACAACAACTTAAAATTAAATATTACGCAGAAAACCTGATAATTCCTTGCTACAAATTATAACATAATGAAAACATAAATGACTGAAAACAGTCCCAAAAATATTTATCAATAATTTTTTGTGCAATTTATTAAAACCAGTTTGATTAGCAATGTAAATATTTTAATTAATCCAAAACTATAAATACTTTAGTCATGTTTAAATGCTAATAAATGCAAAGTTGTGAGATATAAAAAAACAAAGTTTACTAAATGCTTGTCAGTAAATACATGTAGGCTCAAATAATAAACCCTATAAAACATATAAATTATTATAGTTAATGTTAAAAGTTAAAGAGTGATTCTCTAACACAGTGTTAATTATAAAAGAAAATAATCTTTCAACACTCATTCTCAAAGTAGTCAGTATATTTTGCTTCAGCACTTGAAAGTGTCTGATTTGAACTTTGATTCTAGTCACAAACACAAAAGTCACTAATTAGTATATAAATATCAAACGACACTAGTTAGCAACCATTTTGAGAGTATCATCTGTGTTAAATGTGTGGTATAATTTGAGTGGATTTGAAGTACACACTGTTAGACTTACTCATAGCTAGCACTAATAAGTATCTGCTTGTCTTGAATTTTCAAAAATAGTAGAATTTTTTTATAATAAAATTTTTTAAAAATTTTGAAGTCACCTCAGCTTAAAATAAAGTTATTGCTAGTTAAAAAAATAAAAAATTAAGTATGGGCTTCTGTAGAATAACTTTTTAAAATCTTAAATATGAGTTAAAATATTCTTTAGAAAGTTTGAATAGTTTCATTAATGCAAGGTTAACAAAATCATGTTTATCATGTTTATCATGTTTATCTATAACATCTGACTAGAGTTACTAGCATAAAAAACTACAAAGGTAACACAAACAGGTTTATTTACAGAAATTTGCATTAATGAGACGTCTAGCCAGTAGACGAAAGTGAAGCTTTGAGGCAGCATGCCCGGCGTGAGCGTTTCTGCTGTTGCCGAGTGACCTTGCATCAGGTGTACTTTAGTGAGCTGAACTGGCCAATAAACAAACATTGTTGATTTAGGGTTGCCTCTATAACTGAGTTCTGTACAGTCCTATATCTGATATACACTATATACACTGATTTGCAATCAGACTATAGACAGTATTCTGTGTGATTTTATTTCATTTAAAATCTTTTTGGAGATCTATTGTTTGAAGGTTTTACAGCATTTATTTGATTAGATCAATTCAACTCAATGTTTACACATTATATTAGAGAAATTAGTCAACAATTAGTTTTGGTATGCATCTTTACAAATTGATTTTGGTTGGGGCATTTAAAATTTTCTTTAGAATAATTGTTGTAGGCCCTATATGAGTCTTCTGACAGTATGTTAACTTTAGCATTTGCGCTTATCTTGCTAATATACCCTCAGAATGAATAAATAGTCAATACAGAATCCTGAGCAATAAATTTAAGGTTTTATTGTCAGATCAGACAATTTCTGTACTAGTCTTGTAATAGAGTCCAAAATTGAAACACTACACCTAGTATAAAAATGCATTCCTAATAAAATTAATCAAAAAAAAACTTGCAAAGTAGTACATTGTTTAATCATAAATGAACCACATAATGCCTAGCAATTCTTTTTCATATTTTAGCTTTTAGATCCCAGCCTGCATAAGTATAGGAAGCAAAGGCCTAAAGTAACAATATCACATGCTGCATATATTTCTGAAGCTCATTACTGTATTTTTTCAACTCGTGCATTATTACAAAAAAACTCAAAACTAAACTTGTTAAAAATTTGTGAAAAATTTTGTTTCTGGAGTTTTGGGCTTCAACACGGTTCTGCTACAAAAATTTATTAACAGCCAATTTTCACCACTACACAAGAAGCATGACAGCAGTGCTCAAAGTTTCTCCATAAATATGGATTGATGATGATGACCTGGTAAAATATAGAGACATCATTTTCTAGCACACAAAAGACTAGGACACTAAGTTGCCATCCACTGTTGTATGATCAACAATGCTTATGACATGAATATGCAGCTTGGAAAGTTTCACGAGTAAATTATTTTACCTTGCAGGCAGCAGTGCCCTTTTCTCACTAGCCTTAAGCAAAAAAGGGCATGTTTGCACCAGTTCAACTCGTGCCAACACTAGACTAGTGAGATCTTTCGAGTTATGTTTTTTCTCAGTATATGATTTTGGTCATCAATGACAACTCTAACAGAACTGCGAGATAGTTATTAAATAGTGCAAATATCAAGTATTATACATACATGATACATACATGGTGCTAGGTCAAGGCTATGGTACAATTATTACATATTATTTTGGTGATAGTTAAACACTCTCATATAATTGTACATATATGATACATACATGGTGCTAGGTCAAGGCTACTGTACAATTATTACCTATTATTTTGGTGATAGTTAAACACTCTCAAATAATTGATAACATGATACTCATGATTATAGATTTATGATCAATAAGAAAACAACCCTGAGCTTGCTATGTCCAAAAATGTGTCTATTAGTATTATCAGCTACCAAACAATGGCCAATAAGAGTGTGAGACAGAGTTCTTAGAGCAACACCTTTAGAAATGTGTTTAGAAACAAACCCTTTAGAAACAAGATTTGATATGAAATATTACTTAGCCTATAAAGGTAGGTTTTAAAGCATGCCAATGTTTTTATACAGTCTACAATGTTAGCTTGTTTATTGTGTCAGATTTTGATGCAAAGACTTTTTACTTTTTTTGCAAAATATGTTTTGAACAGTAATTTTTAAGAAGTTCTTATTCTCTCCGCTTTTAGAGACACAAGAATAGCAGAATGTTGATAATATTGTTTCTGATTAGAATATACCTGCTAAATACACAAATGAACATGTAAAGTGGTGGAGAACTAATGGCCAAAAGAAATTGTCTAGTCTTCTTTTCAGGCTGGTCCAAGCACAAGGGAATCTGGAGAAACAAGAACTACCAACTCACAAATGGTTTTTGATAATCCCCCAACCGTTCCTCGGAGACCATCAGGTGAGCAAAAAGGCCATACAATCTAACCACTAAAAAAACAAATTTACTTCATATGCAACGATCAAAATTTTTTTTATATATTGAATAATATAACGTTCGAGATAAATTTTAGAAACAACAATCAAAATATTAAAGGCTGCTAAATATTGCAAAAAGGTGATGTCTTAATACTGCAATATTATGTGAACAAATAGTTACATAAGGGCAGATAATGGTGAAATTGTAACAGTTTTCCAGAATGGTGAGAGCGCTCGTTGGTCAAATGCTACCTTGTCAGCCGATGCAAGCGTGTGACGGACACAAAAGACTTAGTGAATGATTCCCATAACTATAATAAATTAAATTTGTAAATGAATATAACATCTCACATCTCACATCACACAAAATTTAACTGAAAAAAACAGAAAAGCTATGAAGTTGGAAACATAAACAATGAAATAATTGATTGTTATTGATGTAACCGATTTATTATTAGTACCATTTTGTGGACAGTTTTCTACAGAATAATTGCTACCATGGGTTCTTAAAGATCAAAGAATGTCAAAGCGGTGATCAAATGAAAGAGGCCATTCAAATAAAAGTTGCGTTCAACTAAAGGTTTTACGAAAAATGTTGACTTGCATACGTGCAAAAACTTTTTATTGCTCTGGCAATGCGATATTGTATATATATTTTAACAAATATTTAAATATAATATATATATGTATATATATAATACTTAATTGGCAAAAACTTGTTTCCAAATAAAAATGTTTTTCAAATAATGCCATACAACAATAATAAAACGAATTACAAGATAAAAGAAAATAGTAGGATTTGTTGCTTTTAAATAATTGTCAAGGTCATTGTTAAATTGCTAATGTGTTAATTGCTAATTAACACATTAGCAATTTTTCTAAGGAAATCTTTTTGTTGCAAACATCAAAGATTTGCAAAATGAAACAAAAACTACCATGGCATTTGTAAAACTCTGAGAATTTTGTAGAGCTTCTAATAATGCCTCCATCTCCCAGAAGAAGGCTCATGTTAGATAGTGAAAGCACTTTTGGAGTTCCTGGCAGCATCTCATCCTTCGATTCTTTAAGCAGCTATGCACAGGTAAATCTAAAGTGTCTAATACAGTAGCTTTAGCTAAACATATTCTAAAATGTTCTTGTAGCATCTAATGACATCCAAAAACCTTAAAATTCTATATTATAATGCAATTATTGTTCTCAAAATTAAATTTAGTTAATTTTAAATTATAAAAACGTCTAGTAGAATTTCTATGCAGTTTGGCACATGCTTCGCATCAGCAATTACAATGCTTGGCTAGGTTACATTTAGCATTGGCTGATGGAGTTAATTGTTTGACTGTTAATAAAAGGGCAACTTAACACGCAACAAAGTAATTTCCTTTTAAATTAAATGTTTAGCTAGTCAGAAAAAAATACCAACTACTTAGTGCTCTGCGTTAACATTATAATGTAAGACATTTGCAACACTGTAAAGTTGCTATTCTACCCTGGTCAGCTGATTGTGACCAATTACTCAAACTCAGCGTACATACATGTAGATTACTGGTGATTATTACAGTGTGGTGTAAATAATACTGTTTATGTGTACAGTTTTTGCTTTGTGTGTTGTATTTAAAACTTAAAATTGACCATCAAACCAGTTATGTTGCTGAGTGTTCTGCTATTAGCTACTGTTTTCTTTATAACAGCAAGATCCCTCCTAAACACAGTTTTTCTCTATAATTTCTATAAAGGTCCTGTTGAGCCTCGTTTAGGTGAAACAATCTGTTAGCACCTTGTAGTTAAAAAGCCCTTCTTATAAAACCACAGCTCATTTGAAGTACCATTTTTTTGAAACTGGCTGTAAATGTACAGAACATGGATATCTGGTCATAGTTAAAAAACAACTACAGTTACAACCACCTATTTGCTCATATAGACATACATACTAGAAATTCCACTGTCATACAGCCCACAACCAAAATGATATTAGAAAAAAGAAAGGGTACTGATGGTTGAGAAATGCAATATTAGCAGTCAAATAGGATAACTGCAATGGTAGCTGTAATGTACTGGGTGTGGGTGTTATTATATACAACAAATAGCAATAATGAAAGGAAAAGATTATATGTTTATAACTCTCTTCCTGCAAAAAGAGAAATGCAATATTGGCCAATATTAGAAGTAAAATGCACTGATATTATTAGAATAACCAATATTATTTATATAGTATTAATATAAAACCAATGCACAATTTTTTTTACATTTCAAAACGGCATAGCTAACCATATCACGAAGTTGTGATATTTATATTGATTTTTAGAAAATCTGTGCTACGTAGTCATTGTTCTGTAGTCATCCAAACTTATAATTAATTATTGTAATAATCTCATAAGAAACGTTAAAAAAATATCATCGTCATTTGCTTTACTTACACTGCATTAGACATCAGTTAGAATGCGAAAGTATTCAAATGTGTCGGCAAATGAAAATGAAAAACTTGAAATCGGCAAAAATGAAACGATTTCTGTACTCCTACGTATGTTAACTGCCAAAACCTTCGGCAATTCGACAATGCTGTAGACTGGTGAAAAGTGCATGTTATTTTTTCGTGAAATGCGCAAGACTTTATCGTTCTATTATCTGTTGCTCGGCGTTTCAATTTCCGGTCTTAACTTTTATTAAACCAAGCTTTTCAAGCGTTTTGTGGCAATTTTCGTCCAAATTAATCTGTCTATTTGTGTATAATCTGATCAGATGGGTTAGTTTTAGGAATTTGTGGTAATCCTTCAAAGGCTTGGTAACATATTTAAATAGGTTTAAATGTGTTTTGTATTGTTATTATACTTTAACGACTTTACAATTTTAACGACTTAAATTTGTTGATGAAATTTCTTGACGAGGGTTCGTCTCATTGTTGATGGATAATTTTCGTAAGTTGTGTGCACATGCATTTATCATAAAAACTCCCACACTTCGCTCCGCTCGTTTGGTCATGGGATTATACATGGTATTGTTTAGGACCACTGCCCAATCAATTAACTGTAATTGAACCTTACATATAGACAATTTGTGAAAAAAAATGAGTACATGAATTTATATGTTATTGCATAAATAATGCCAGTCATGGAAAAAAAATATTTAGTGAAGTATCACACTTGTAATATGCATATATGTAATATATCATGTAACTACCAAAAAGGCCATGCTCAATATGCAGCTGTGAAGTTGCTAGAAAAGAATGTATTAAAATGTGATTGAGTGGTTTCCTTTATTATTGCAAGACACCATCTCGTGATACTACCACACCTGATGGGTCAGTAGGACATGCTCAGCAGCAAAGAAGACTTAGTGCAACAGCCGAAGATCCTGAAGAAACAAGTGAATATGAAGAAGCTCTTCCTGTTAGGTTGGTTACATTTAGAAGTGCCCCACTTTTAGCTGAGACAACAGTCTTAAAGCAGAATTCTAAGTTGACAGTAGCAGAGGAGATGATTATTATTGTATCTCATTTTACAGCTTTGCAGAAGGTTATGACTGATAATAGTAATGGTTTTAGTAGAGCTGTTTGATGTCTACCTGCACTATGCATTCAATTTCAGAGTTGTTTTCTCCTGAAAACTGAATAAAACAAAATCTTTATTTGTTAATTCGATTTACTCAGATGGGCATTATGAACCAGATCGAATCGAGATTTGTATATTTATTAATAAATAATACTAATAATTAATACTTGCATAAAATGTTTAAATAATGGTGACATTTTCAATTATATTAATATTAATTAACCAATACAATTTGAAAAATGTTATCTTTTTTAAAATTTAATGAATCAACATCAAATTGAATAATTCAAAAACAATTGAATAAATACAAATAAAAAAATTACAATACGCTAAGGACAAATACAATCAATGAAGATTAATGTCATAATAAGATATTACAAATATAAATCTCTTAACTACAAAACATCACACGTGTTAATTTGGCAAGAGTCAAGACTATTGCTACAATTTGGAAGAAAAAAAACTCTAAACACATTTGCTGACCGATCAATGCTTTCACGGAAATTTGCTTAGGAAACTGCTGTGTGGGCATGTGCAAAACATTGAATCGAATCGTGATGTAAATTTCGGTTCATTTGCAGTTGTCTTCTCCGTCTGAATTGATGAACCGAGAGAGAGAACAACTCTCAAAAAACTGAATGCACTCGAATCGTTATACAGCATTTGGTTTTAGTACAATGGCGACCTGAGTTATAGATCTGCGTTTGCATCAGTTTAAGATACACAGTTTTGAAAATTTAATTAAGCTGTTTTTGCAGCTTCTACATTGTTTCAAATCAAAGTTTTTCTAAAAAGATGTTAATAGATTTGGCATGCAGCATTCAAAAAGAGAACTATATATACCATGCTGTAATTATCATCAGAGATGTAGCCTGAAGTAGCTGATATGTACGATAAACTAAACTTCTAAAATTGCTTTTGTTTGTAGAGCATTACAAACTCTATGAAGGCATTGAAACAATACTCTGTTAAATATCATTATGGACAGATGTTCTTAATTTGTAGTCCTTACGTACGCGTACGATTACAACTACTTCAGTTTGATTAAAAAGCATAGTTGCAGAAAAAAGGCTGGTGAGTTTGAACAATAAACACATTTATATAAACTAACTGAAAAGTTTTGAGCGTTTCGAAGAGACCAGAAGTACAAAAATAAATTTTATCTAAACCAAATGATTCTAATTATAACCAATATTTTATGAAAACAAGAAGTGCATTTTGTTTTGTGTTTCTAATTGTTTTTCCAATTTTTTAGGATAGATAGACAAGTTCAACGCCAAGACACAGTAACAAGCGTATTTGGAGTAGATGGATATTTGGAGTTTGAAACAATACAGTCTGCCCCCCTCTCGGCTCCTTTATCCCCTGAAAATGATGGGCTGCCAGGAAAATCTGAAGCTTCTAAATGTGAAAATATCATTAAGGATACAGCATTAGACTGCATCAACTCTCAGGCTTCACCAAATTTGGATTTAAATACTCATCCGGATACGTACGCACACGGACAAAAGGTATGTGGGTTTATAAGTTGGCCAACAAAATATGTGACAACAGTGAGCTTTTAATAAAATTTAGGTAGGTACCACCAACACTGCTTCTTGTTATTTTGCAACATTCAGAGTTTCACTAAGCGACTTTATGTTAACCTAAAAATAGATGAAAAAATGAGGATTTTAGAGACAGTTTACATGATCAATACTTTGACAGTTTGTTTTACTGGTCAGAGTTAGAGAGATTCTTGGGTAAATTTGTTAGTTTGAGTTATGTATTTAGTACCTGTCAGTTTGAACCTAAATTAACGACAGATCAGCATAAGGCAGTGCAAACCAGTGTAAAGCAAAACGGAAATATCCAAAACCAATCAAGTTACAGCGCAGGTGTCAAATCATGACCCGTGCAGGTTAATAAGTAACGCAAACGGGGATTGCGACCTTCCTGCATTGCGACTGGCATTGCGTCACCATGCTTATTGTGCATTATCAATCTCAACAACATTATCAAACAATTTTTCTGTAAACATCAGCTGCTCGATTTGTATAAAACTATAGATAAAAAAGTGATACAATTCACAGCCAATGAGTAACTGGCATATAGCCCCAGCTGTAGCTTCTCACATCGACATAATTTAATGGACCAATGTGTTGAAAATAATCCGACCAATAAGGAGTTGTCACAATCCAATGAAGGCTCAACTATCCTTGTTAAATTTTTCCACAATTTTATTATCTCAGCAACATCAGTCTATAACAGTAATTGTTATTACTTACTATTAAACCTCAAAAACATGTAAAGATAGCATTTGTGCAATTATCCACAATGCCATGTTTTCTCTTATGTATTATTGGAGAAAACTAGCCACAAAATGCGAAAAAGAAATTTGGCTGATTGCGTGAACTACAGAAATGAGAAGTTTATTGATAAATTTATTTATTGTCGTTGAAATAATGTGTAAGTGTTATGTAACTGATTCTAACTTAACCTAGAATATTCTTAAATAATAATCTATTTTCTTTTATGTGGATCAGGATAATAGTTCTAGTTTTAGCTTTATTTGGTAGCCCTAGTTTTGTTGTTTCAAAAAGACACTAATTGAAAACAAGTTTTTGTACTTTCTCAAAAACTGAAACAAATCTTTTGGCCAATTTCCAATGTATTAGCTTTTGCTGTACCAATGTAGACCACCATGTTTGTTTAGAACTGAACCCTTTTAAACTTATTATCAACCAAATGGCTAAAAATTTGGCTTCCAAATTGCTAAATTGTAATTTTGACCTTTTTCTGGCTGATGCTCAGCAAATAACAATGAATTAAAAAGATGTAGGGTTTATTCTTACAAATTTTTATTATTTTGTTGTCCTTGAATTTTGAATTTTATTTAATTTGCAGCAATATCTGTGCCACATATATCCGTTATATAGCAACAGTTTAAATTTAAGATGATATTATATAGCTGCCCTTTATGCAATGCCAAAACTAATGCTAATTTTACTAGAAGTTGTTTCATTTTTAGGCTATTGCCATACTTGTAAGTTAACAGTAACAAAGACTCACAAAGGCTACAAATACTAGTAAGCAAGTTTTGCATACAATTAATTTGATACATCAGATTTACTGTCCAACTCAAATTGTTACATATATATTTAGCTCTATTTTATTTCAGATGAAAATGTCCAAAAAGGAAAGGTCACCTTCATTAAAACAGTCAAAAGTTGGGTTGCTAACTCGAGTACCAGTGAACAGTCCAGCCAATAGTAACAAAGACTCGTCAGTATACGAAGAGGCTGTCTCTGTATGGTAGGAGGCTATACATCGCTATTTACTGAAGTTCTAACTTTACTAAACGCTTATTATTAACCTGCAGTTTAATAGTGGACAATTTCTGATTCAAGATCTGGTTTAATAAACTAGCTAAAATAAAAATGGCTATAATATCATGTGCTATTATTAGCGTAACAATATGCTTTAAATTGAAATAAACACCATGGCAGTTTTAGGTTTCACACGATTAATATATTTTGGTAGTTTTTTTGAAGGTTCTCAAGAAACTAGTCAGCAGTGATATTGACTGCCAGTTAACCTATTTAATGCCCCGATAACCTCGGTTTGACACAATTTGTTTTCTTAGGCAAACACGCGGCTCTGCAAAAACAGCTGCCAGTAAAGCTGACATAGGAATCTTGCAGCCGATGGAAGTTGGCACGCCAAATATTAGGTCAACTGTGACATCGGATGGATACCTTGAGTTCAAAGCTCTTGCGGATGATGAACCTGTTTCTATTGAGCCTTTGGAAACTTCAAAAGAAAGGTATTTAGTAGCCTTTGAAGCTTCTATGCAATTGGTTACTTCTGTATATATAGACAAACTTATATACATGTAGTCTGCAATGTTACTATGCATATCTACAATGAGAAAACAAACACAAAGTGTAAACAACAGAACAAGTGGTTGAATAAAATGTTTATTCGAAGAACCGAGTGGTGGTTATAAACCACTACATCTTTACCAACATTTAATATGTTAATCTTCCTGTTTATCAAGGTTGATAAATGCATGACTACCATCACCGAAAATTTACAAATTTCTATAACTTAAATTGCTTTCTCCCAGATAACTTGGCAATTTGTTTTTATTACTTTTGCTCCTTTATTTCCCAAAATAGTTTTAAAGATAAACTTCCACCAAATATAGTTGATTTTATCAGAAAGTATCAGTATTTTTTATCATTTTTGATTGTTTTTGATGTTTGAGGTGGTCTAATTGTGATGATGTTTTAAGATTAAAAGCGATGAAACTTGATTACTAGTATAAGTATTATCTAATTTTTATTATTATTTTTAAAACATTATTATAGTTATTAGCACTGATATAAGATCGAAAATCAGACAACCACTTCCTAAATTATAAGAATCAACTAAGCGTTTATTGATGCAAATTTGCTAGAAGAACAGAAAAGTAAAAAATAGTTACAGAATTTGACAATTCAGGCTCATTTCATTTGTTTTAACAAGAATAATACTTTGAGTGGTTATTTTTTTAGTAATAGTTGCGACAAACATATTTTTCACTTTAAAACTTAGCTAAAACCTTTCAAATGTTCATTATTTCTTGCAGCCCACTTTCTATTAGCGATGCTAAGCAGAAGCGACTTGAAACCCTCAAGCATCAAGAAGCAGTTAGTAAGTATCCCCTAGCTCTTTGGAGTAATACACTATTTTCATAAATAGGTTATACTCTACCAAGGTTATTATTTTGTTTCAGTACATATTGTAAAGCTTCTTTTATCGTTAGGTCATACTAAACATAATAAACAGTGCACAATAGTTTATGGATAGTGTATTTTGAATTTTGAATATTATTATGTGTGAGTTCTAACTAATATTAATGAAATATCTAAATACAAAAAGGCGATATGTTGTTGCGCAGCAAAACTCAAAACGTATTGAGCTCTGAGTTGCCAACCATTTTTTACTTTTTAAAGCATTTACAAAAGAGTACAAAATCTTTCACTCCATGCTAAAAATCTTAGCTTGAAACTCTGTTTATTTTGATCTGCTGACTTCACCCCTTTGGCAATCTTGTGTTTGCAAGAGCCTTTTTTCTGAAGCAAGGTTTTATTTAAAAGTTAAACTAAAGCAAAACTAGTAAACTTAAAAACTAATACTGTGCTTAACTTGACACATAGGAATAACGCTAAAAGATGCACAGTGCTGGCATGTAAACAACAGCAACAAGTGAACAAGGTTAAACCAGTACACAGTACCAAGAAGTTCAAAGTGGTAACATATGCACAGTGTCAAAAAGTTCAAAGTGGTAACATATGTACAGTTTCAAAAAGTTCAAAGTGGTAACAGATGCACAGTGCCAACAAGTGAACAGTGCCAACAAGTACACAGTGCGAACAAGTGCACGGTGGCAACAAGTGCACGGTGCCAACAAGTGCACAGTGCTAACAAATATTTGAAGGCGTAAATTTCAAAATGCTAAAATCTTTAACTGGTGGCAGCTTACCATACACAACCTTAGCATGACTTGGCTTATTTTCAATTGAATTTATCTAAGGAGCTTAAATAAATTGATCGTTGTTAAATTTACTTAATATTTTAAATAAAGTAAAATTTACTTTACTTAAATTCACTTTATTTATTCCTTAATACATGTTTTTCAATTATATTAAGAAAATTTTATTTAATGAGTTGCGAAAAAAATTAAGAAAATTTAAAATCAGTACTATATATGCCCTTTTTGACCTCTTTTGCGCTGCCACATACACTCGAGTTGATATCGCTTTGTAAACTTACTTGTTCCTGTCTTTTCATGTTCGGTAATAGTTATAACTGTACTTGTAAAACCATAACTGCTAAATGCTTAGTTCTAAGAAAATATGGTAGCACCAAGTTTGACTGAATGTTTATGTGATTTACAAGCGTGCTTTCTCTAGCAGTTTCACTCAATGTTTCTAAATGGAAATAATTAGCAAGAAATACTCACAAGTACTACTTTGTTCACAGCTGAGTCAGATTTGCCGTCGCCAGAATTGGTTGAATCTAAAGTAATCCAAGAGTCCAGTGAGGAGGAGGGAGCAT
Source organism: Watersipora subatra (assembly GCF_963576615.1). NCBI lineage: Eukaryota > Metazoa > Bryozoa > Gymnolaemata > Cheilostomatida > Watersiporidae > Watersipora > Watersipora subatra. The sequence goes on from NC_088717.1 coordinate 49,494,033, forward strand.
CTTTGGAATCTATGGAATCTTCTAAGCCAATAGCAAGGATTACTCCAATGACAAGAGTTGATGATTATGACATGTTCATTCCTATTCCTGTTCGCGCAACTGGTAACAACTTTATACGGCTTTTAATCTTCTCTACTAAACTTTTGGTATAAAAGTGGTATAAAAGGTATAACTTTTGGTATAAACTAGTGGTATAAAAGACAGCTGCAATTCAGCAGTTTGAGCACAGAGTTATGAACAGTAGTTTAGTGTTTCAACTTGTACGAAGATCATAGGTGGTGTTAGGAAGGGTGTAAAGCCTCAAATTATTTGGTTTTATATCATTTCAAAGCCTGCAGATGCTGATGAGTTATTTTATCACATGGGTATTTGCCTACAAACAATCCACTAAATCTTTTATTTAATACTTGGTACCTGTCACTTACGGTCAGTTCAAATATGTAAACAGTTCTCACAGTTCTCCGCGATAAATTTTCATTATCGATTACAAAGTAGTGGAGCCATTTACACACAGTCACAGATATTGACATTGTCATGAACTTAAAGCGTGTGGCTTCATAAGTAGGTTAACTAAATCTGCAATAACAACAAGCTTTTAATAAAATATCACTCAGATAGACTCCACCTAAACCTGTTTCATTTTTTGTCTTTGAATATTCACGAGTTACGCAAAATAGCATTTTGTTATTCAAAACACAGAAATAGGTAAATAAATATTTCAGAGACAGTATGCATGAGTAAAGATTAGACAGTTCATTTTATTGATCAGAAAAATTCTTGGTCAAACTATAAAACTATATTTCTGCAAAAATCAGCTGCTCTCTATAAACAAAAGGTAAGCAAAGTGATAAAATGCATGCACCATATTTCCACGACGGGCATACTGCGCATTTAGAATAGTCCGAAAGTTGAGTTACCGCGCAATTAAGTGTTTTAATAGACATTCCCATGATGCCCATTTAATGCCAGCACTTTGGTAAAATGACTGAACTGCAGCGCTACCTATTGACCTCACAGGTCAATAGGTAGCAATGCAGTTTTGTCACTCCGTAACAGCATTTAAAACATTAGCGCATTCGGAACTGCTCAAATCAAAATAAAATCGTCGGAAGTGTGAAAATGTTTAAAATGGAATAGCTTGCGCAATATTTTAATACGCATCATTCCCCAGTGCTGTTTTCATCAGTCAAAAGCATGAAAATTTTGAACAAATTTGGCGGATATCAAAATTTGCTTAACTTGTACGTTTTTGCTGTTTCCGTGATGCAGATATTTTGCGGATTTGATCAAACTTACACATCACACGTGCCGTTGAAACGTAGTAATAGTCAATGAGTAGCTAATGTGTAATGCATGCTGTTGTTACTTACATCGACACAACATAATTGACATTAGATTGAAATGGCCAATAGCCTCCTTTAACAGAGCGTGATGGCCATGTTAGCTTTCACCTGAATGTATTGGCTGATATTTGCTTTTAATTGAACGTGATGGCCAATGGTGTTTAATTAAAATTTTTTGTTAGGTACCATTTAGTTTGATGAAATTACTCTGCAGCTGCAGATTATTAAATATCCAACATGTATGATGTTGTAGCTGCTCAGCGCAATGAACACGCGGCGTATGTTAATGAAGCACTAATCATGGATGAGAACTACATAAATGTGCCAATTACTGAACCAAAAGAGCCTGCGAGAACTCAACATATGCGCTCTCCAAAGCCTCCTGTGCCTCAAACAAGACTCACCGTGCTTGCAAAGGTTATTTTTTATAATTTTCATTTCTGTGCAGCTTTAAATTTTTAACTAAAATGAAATTTGTTTCAAATAGCTAATTCTCCTTGCCAGTTTAGTACAAACTAGAGATATCAAATAGCTAACTCTCCTTGCCAGTTTAGTACAATCTAAAGATATCAAATAGCTAACTCTCCTTGCCAGTTTAGTACAAACTAGAGATATCAAATAGCTAACTCTCCTTGCCAGTTTAGTACAAACTAGAGATATCAAATAGCTAACTCTCCTTGCCAGTTTAGTACAAACTAGAGATATCAAATAGCTAACTCTCCTTGCCAGTTTAGTACAAACTAGAGATATCAAATAGCTAACTCTCCTTGCCAGTTTAGTACAAACTAGAGATATCAAATAGCTAACTCTCCTTGCCAGATAGTACAAACTAGAGATATCAAATAGCTAACTCTTCTTGCCAGTTTAGTACAAACTAGAGATATCAATTTTTTTAGAGATGTATAAATTTGCTACCGCAAAATTTTTATTTAATATTTACACTATAGGCCTATTGTAAAAGAAACAATGATGAGATAATTTAAAAAAAGATGTAGTATTCTCATAAATCCCTCAAAGGCTTCTTATCTTTAAGGTTTGAAGTTTCCTACGTTAAGTGCCTATAATCCCTTAAACCTTTTTGAGCAGGTGAATGCTCAGCATAAGAAATAATTTTTATCTTAAAATATTTGTTTGAATTAACGTATACAACATTTACTAATCTAAATCTTTAATGAAGGTGTTTGTTTATTGTTTGTTTGAAAGAGATTTTAATCTAAGGCTTTTTCGTGATGGCTGCGATTAACTGTTCGCTTTTTAGCTTTTACGAGCTTGTAATCACATTGTCACATAGTTTGCACCTACAACACAACACAGCAGAGTAAGACATGGTGAATTTTTTATAAAATATAACTGTTATGTGAATTTTGTGGCAATTTAACCTTCAAAAAAGTTTTTAAGCAATTTTTAGTCAAATGAAGCATCTCGCCTACTTTAAGCAAGCTTTTTATTTGTAACAAAATTATTTGTTACCTGTATAAATAAATTTATCTCTATAAATAATATTTGCAACAGACACTGAGTCTCTGTTAAAAATAGCTGCAACTACTGCTCAATACACTGATACTGACTTGACTCAAACTACCTCTGCTATATTAGCTCATGCAAAAGAAACCTAACCGGTTATTTATATTCTTTTCATAACAGAAAAAGAACGAGATGACTCCCCATGAAGAATTGAGCAACTCACAAGCAAACGTTGCAAGTCCAAACACTCGGCGCAGAAAAATTCAGGAATCTTTAAATGAACAGGTGCTCAAACAATATACATTTCTACTGGTGCTTAGGTATTTTGGCTGTTAGTCAATTTATATGTACATGTACATATCAGCTGATATTTTAAAACTATAAAAGCAGTAAAGATAGTGTAACGACTTTCTAGACACCAGCACTCAATTTATTTTAAAACTGGAAAGAATAGATCATGCAATGAAAAATCTTTTAATAACATTAATCATTATTGACTGTAAAAGTTGAATTCAATTTGGCAATCTATTGACTAGATCTTATTGAGGTGTATAAGTCTGTTGGCTCACTGCAAAAATATGATATTTTGTGGATAAAACCGCACTTTTGCTAAACTTAAATTTGTTTTTGTCTAGTTCCTTTGAAATATTCAAAGACGGTTAATAATTTTAAAAGTAGCTACTAAATGAACAAGATAAACTATTACAGAACTCCTATTTTTAAGTTACGGAGAAAAAAATATCTGTCAAAATTGACTAGCCAGTGTCCTTGCTGAACTACTTTGTAGCTGAACATTTTTTATAAAGCACTCTAACTGATTTTGTTCCTTTTTTATAAAGTAAAACTTAAACCACTTTGAAAATTTTCTTACGATGTTTTACTACGATTTCTGATTGTAAAATTTAAATTGGAGGCATTTTGACTAAAAATTATTACCTTGATTGTATGGTTACTATTTGTGATTAGTTTAAGTATAGATTCACTAATGTTCACTTTTTCATGTCTCTCCTTATCACTAAATTAAGCCTTTTTACAATCTTCTTTACATTAAACTGTTTTATTATACTGCATTATAATTATGCAAATTAACTAATGTGTATGTTTGTTGTAATAGAAATTTTGAAAATAGCACTGAGTTATCGAATACAATTATTAAAATGAAGATAGTAAATTTTTAAAGCCAAGAACCTCGCTTGAAAAATCTTTGCTTGGCTAAATAGACTCTGACTGTTATTTGTTGTTGATTTATCTTTTTTTATCTGTCGCTATTAATAAATTGAACACTATGCAACGTATAAAACCAATTTCAGCAATACAACTTCTCTAATATCAGACAAAAGTGGGAAGCAAAAAGTTTGCTTTAGTAAAATATATCAGCAAGAAAAGCAACTATCTATTTAGTTGGCTAGAATAATAAAGTTTTCATTCTTTGCTTGCCTAATTATTTTGATTCCAATTTTTAGCAAGCTTGTCACGAGACGCCTTCACTTGTATTTAGCTGTATATATAGACAATTGCAATTATATGTGACACCGATGAGATAATTAGCACTTTAAACTAGGTCATTAGTTTATTATCCACAACTGATTGAGCACTGACCAAATAATTATCAAATTAACTTTTATTAAAGAGAATTTTATATGACCATTCCTATAATATTTGAGCCCTTTTATAATTGCTTTTGTAGAACGTTTTAAATACATTTTTATAATTTCCCAAAGTTTAAACTTGTTGATCTAGCTACATGTATATATGAGCCATAGCTGAAATGAAAAAAATAGCTCATTAGCTACCTTTACACTCTTTTTAGTTTTTAAACTACGACTGATGTGTATTATAAACTATAATGCTATTTTAAAAATGCATAGCTTAGGCAAAACATTAAAAATTAGAAAATGATTTTGCTGCTAAATGTTGCTAAAAATCCTATCTATTCCGATACATTACAAAACAGCCAACTTAGAAGAATTACTTGAGGTTGGCTGTTTTGATAGACAACCTCAAGTAAGTCAATGATAGAAGCGAACTCGAGTATTCAGTTGCGTATTTCTTTGTTCAGTCTTGTAAAACAAACCCCGTTGTACAACAAATTTTTGGAGAACAAGCTCTTTGATAAATATCATCAAGTATAGTTATGTCAAGCTTATTTTAATTTGTATATAATGCAGAACTGTACTACTCAGTTTTTTATCAAAGCCATGAAAGTTAGTGCCCATCTGTAGTTGGTGCAAGGTCATTTTTATGCATGCTACTTAACTCTATACTTGTAACTATGCATTTGATAAATTCTTTTCTAACTTCTAACCTCCAAGCTAACACCTGCTTGCATGCATACAAACTAAACCATGTAATTGTAGACCTCATTTGATGGCTAAAGTAAGAACTTTATGTATTCATTTGTAAGTGTACTGTGTGTGCTCATTTTTGCTATGCTTCCTGGGAAATACCGGTGATTTGCAGTCCATATTGTCTTTATGTTTACTTGCTGTCAGTTCTGATTGGTTAGGTTGTTTATCATTCATTCAAGAAAGGCAACCTTTATTTTTCAGATAAATGTGCTATTTTGATTTATTTTTTAATAAATTTCAACATACGTTCAATCTAAATACCCTAGGACACTTATTTCGTCGCCTCATCTAACTTTCGCGTTTTCGCGGAGTCATCCTCTTGCGAAAATTGCATGAGCAAAACGAAACTATCATAACAAATGAGCGAAAACGCGGAATTAAATAGCTTTGTTCATTGATAGTCCAAGAAACAAATGGCAGTAAGCGATCAAATTACATTATCGATCTTGCCCACACAAGCCTGCGAACCTGTGGTTCGCAATTACAAACTAGTCCCAAATTAAAAAAAAATTTCTTACCGCTGAACCGAACCTGAGGAATCTAATTATGTTTGTTCCACTGCATTTATTTTCACATCACTTTATTTTCGCCCTCATCAAAGCTGCGAAATTAAGTTGCACTGAAATTTTACTCTGTATGCTACTCACGAAACTGAATACTAGCAAAATATAAGTGTCCCAGGGTAGGACAGTTTATTCTGGAAAGCTGCTGTTTGTATGCATAACTTCATAGAACCATTAATAAAATATTGCTTTCTATGAAAATAATATCCTAAACAAATAAACAATTTTTTGTAGAATGGAAACTCTGGAGTCTTTTAAGCCTATTCATGGCAAATAAAAGAATTAAAATGGTTACCAGAATATATTACAATGACAACAGTTTAATTGTTGAAGGAAATACAGCAGTATTAGATGACACTAAAAATTAATTGTAATTTGTAATTATAGTTGTAATTTTAACCACAGATTGATCCCTTTCAAGCTGCTCATTATTTATGTCAATTCTAATTTGCTTACTTGATGATATGTATAGCTAACTTCTTTTGTAGGTATTGGGCAAATCAGAAACTGATGGAAAATTAAGCCAATGTCAATCTATAGAGCTTGAACCAACTGAGTCAGAATTAAAATATGACCCAGATTATGAAAATTCTTTTCTCACTGAAGGTAGCCTGTATGAGAATATCGCCCTTCAACCAGAACCCAACAAGAAACAGCAATAGTAACTTGAATGTCTTTGATCGACAGCGGCAGTTGTGTACAGCGTGGATTATTACAATACTGTACACAAAGACAACAGAAATCTGAATTTCTATAAACTTTTAAATATTTAGCAATACTAAATTAGCTTATTATTTTAATTTATACTTTTGTGTTTTACATGGACTACTTATCTGTATATATAGCTTATTATTTTTAAATAGTCGGTTGCTTCTCTTGGTTAAGCAGGGTTATCTATGAGTACTAATAAAACCATGATTTTATGCTCATTTAAAAGTTAATCATTTGGTTTATAGGCCTAAATGTTTTGGAAAAAGTACATCTATAAATTTATCTACAGATAAAAATAAAAGTACGAGCGCATGTGTCTGTAAATATGCCAGTACATGTACTTGGGTATGTACTTGTTCATGCATTCGTACATGTATGTACTCTAAGCTACTGTTAAGTATAATAATTTTGTCTGGTGGTTTTATCTATAGCTATTTCAAATATAAATAATATTTTTTCCAAATTTTTGTTGTGATGGTTTGAAAATTTTTAATCGTTTTAAAGACTTAAGCAAAAATTTTCTTTCTGGTGAGAACTTAATCTAATTGAGTATTAAGTAAAGTTATGAATGCATTACAAGTACTTATTCTTTATGGTTGACTACTTACAAACTGTTTCTTTTGTATGAATGCTAAAAATAATAAATTTCTATTTTCAGCTGTTTGAATTATATTATCTCTTGTCTATGATATTCACATCTTCAGTTGAATTACAACCTATTTTATTTGTATTAATGTTAATCTCAGAGACTTAGAAAATATTGTTGTGCCTGGAAATATAAATTTGTTTTTATTGTGATACAAAATTTACGTTTTCAAGAAGACTATTTTACAATACCCAAGGAAACTTATGTATTCGCCTCATCTAACTTTTGCGATTTTGCGGAGTCACCCTCTCGCAAAAATTTAATGTGCGAAACGAAACTATCATAACAAACGAGCAAAACCGCGAAATTAAATAGCTTTGTTCATTGATAGTCCAAGAAACAAATGGCAGCAAGCGATCAAATTGCTTTATTGACCTTGCCCACACCATTCTACCTGCGGTTCACAATTACGAACTAGTCCCAAATTGAAATTTTTTTCTTATTGGTGAACCAGCCCAGTATTCCCTGGAGCGGCTGGCTGAGCCGTCCCAAATTTTTAGGAACTTTCCGCGGGTAAGTACAGTCAAACTCGGATAACTCACCCTCGAATAAAATGTAACATTTCATCTCAAACACAAGGTTAACTCGAGCGAATTTGTTTGGTCCGTTCCCACGCAATGATAAATTGCTTCAGATAACTCGACCTCAACATCATTTATTCGAAAAGTTATTTGCCCAACGGCTATGGAGACGGTTTTTATCATTGTAGAATATCACTTTATTCGAAGCCATAGAGACAAACATCAACATTTAGTAGCTCTTAGGCATCATTATTATCATCATCAGTGGCACAATATTTTTGTTAACGGCCTTTATAAAGATTTGCAAAATATCAAGTTTTACCAAACATTCGCATGGTCATGTCCCATTGAAAGTGTGGAAACCACCGTGTGAACTTAAAATAAAATCGGCAAAATTGATCTTTGTTAAAATGCTCAAAAGAAAAATATGTCTTTTTCTGAGCATTTTCACTGCGATCAAGTTTTGCCTATTTTAATTTAAAAACTTCTTGTCAGTCACATCCCCTAAAACAAAACTAATCTCGAAAAATAGAAAAATGTTGATACTTTCCGATAAACTGTTTTAAAACTTCACCTGAAAGGCCCGGTTGAGGCTCTACATAAGAAAAATCAGTTGGGGGCATAAACCACCCCCCTCAACACCCCCAGGTGCTCATAACTAGTTGCTTAACATTAGCCACTCCAAATTGCAACCAGTGAATACAGGCCTGCGGTGAACTGAACCTGAGGAATCTAGTTATGTTTGTTCCACTGCATTTATTTTCACATCACTATATTTTCGCACTCACAAGCGCTGCGAAATTAAGGTGCAGTGAAATTTTATTCTGTATGCTACTCACAAAAATAAATACTAGCAAAATATGAGCGTCTTAGGGTATTTGCTGTATTGCAAAATATTAAACATAATTTCTTTTAAATTATTTTGCTTCAAATGATTCATCACAGAAAGAAACTTTAAAATACCCTCACCATGTAGTTTTGGATTAACTTGCTACCCAGAATTGCCTGAGTGATTTGTGTTGAGAGCCTAATAATCTACCAAATTCAGCTAATATGACACTTGAAATATAATAACTACATGTGTGAGTAATGAAAGCAAGAAATATAATGAAAAAGAAATATTACAAAACAAAATTGTACCAAATACAAAAATATGAAATACTGAGTGATGTGACTGATCATTAAATGTCAAGTGATTGATTGGCTATGAACAATTTTAGAAAGAGTCTGAGAACATTAAAAAGTATTAGTTTCAACAGTTCTAATTGAAAATAGACTTGAAAGGCGAAACATAAATTGCTGCAAAAACTGAAAATAAAAAAACTTCTTGACAAAAAGAAAACTGACTTGGCAAAAAGCCTGCAGGGTAACATGTAGCCCAATCTGTGACAGGTTTTACGCAGTTACCCATTAAACAAAAAACCGACCTCTGTTCAAACCATGTCTAACTCTAGTCAGGTGTTCCAAGACTTATTACTGATGAAAAACAAGAGACTAACCTAGTTCCATCTTAGAATTAACTTCTTATGTAGAAGAAACCACTAGGGTGACTAGAAAGCACCTATGCAAGTACTGTAGTCTCAAGTTGTGCAAAATTGTGCCCGCTTCTAAGGTTGCCAACAAATATTGAATCGATTTTATTAAATTCAGTATTTATTAAATTTATTAAATTAAATTAATCTATTGAATTGAATAGTAACTCATTTATTTTTAATTTTATTGAATTAGTGTGTAGAATTTATTTGATTCTACTAACAAATTGTAAATTTAATTGTAACTTAAAAACACCTGTACCTTCAAGTTGCCATGAATTCTTTTAAGTAATGTACTGTCATATTAAATTGATGAGTGTTAAGATAAATGCATACAGAAGCAGATATCTTTTGAACAAGACAGTTTCAAAAGAAATGTACTAACAATAAGAATCACTTAAAAATCTAGACTAACAGACAGCGCATATGACTATCTATCTCCATATATATTTCTCAAATATGAGAATATGTGTGCCAAGGCCAATTCTTCTCATGCGGACAATTATACCATCTCCGTAGAAAAAGACTCGACATTATTTCTCTGTTCGGTGAGGCAGAGACAGTATCAAGTCTCATTTTTACATTTGTACAGGTATCGAGAGGTACCAGTATTGTCATATGCAAAGTTTGGATTAATAGCTTCTGGTGGAACAGTAACCTTTTTTTATACACACACACTTCTATGCACAAATTGTTATTATTAATTAAACATTCAGAATTTTTATTTTTTTTCTCAGTTCGTATCAATTGTATCATTACCGAATCATCTTTTCTTGTAATTGTAACAAAACTGACCTAATTTAGCCATTATTTGCTAATTATTTCACTGTTACATCTAAACCTTTTTATAATGGTTTTATTTTTTAAATTTATTTGACCTGCATGAAACATTTTCCTCATGATATAAAGTTAGTTTAAAAGCTGTTTGACAAATTCTGAAAACCTACTATGTTGTTTTTATTTTCTTTCTAAATTTATTTTAATTACACAAAACACTTTCTCATAATATGTAGTTTGAAAGTTAGAATGGCAAATTTTATTATATGTTAAATACAAATAAATTTTCTTTCCAAAGACTTTTTATTACCCGGACAACTCCGGGTTATACAGCTAGCGATATACTACCAAAGCTGCTTCAAAGATGAGTGCCAACTACTTAGGATTACACATTAAATTACACAGGCAATGTAAATAGATCTAGCTACAACTGCTAAAACTATTACCATAATTATACTTCTTTGTTTTATAGTTTTATTCATAAATCAGGTTTAAACATAGACTTATTACAAGTTATACTTTTAGCTACTTTATTGGCAAATAATATACTTAAATCATTTTTGTCAGTTTTAGTTCAGTTGGCAAACAGGACCCGGTAGCTTGATGGTTAACCTAAAACTGTATTAACTGAGGTGCCTCTTAAAGACCTATTGTTCATACCTATGTTAGCATAGCAGTAGAGATCTGTCTGTGCAGGCTACTCTAACAATCTATATATACTAGAAATTCCACTGTCATACAGCCCACGACCAAAGTGATATTGGAAAAAAGAAAGGGTACTGATGGTTGAGAAATGCAATATTAGCAGTCAAATAGGATAACTGCAATGGTAGCTGTAATGTACTGAGTGTGGGTGTTATTATATACAACAAATAGCAACAATGAAAGGAAAAGATTATATGTTTATATCTCTCCTCCTGCAAAAAGAGAAATGCAATATTGGCCAACATTAGAAGTAAAATGCACTGATATTATTAGAATAACCAATATTATTAATATAGTAATAATATAAAACCAATGCACAATTTTGTTTACATTTCAAAACGCCATAGCTATCAATATCACAAAGTCGTGATATTTATATAGATTTTTTAAAAATCTGTACTACGTAGTCATTGTTCTGTAGTCATCCGAACTTGTAATTAATAATTGTAATAATCTCATTAGAGCCGTTAGAAAGAATACCATCGTGATTCCCTTTACTTACACTGTGTTAGATTTTTAGAAAATCTGTACTACGTAGTCATTGTTCTGTAGTCATCCAAACTTATAATTAATTATTGTAATAATCTCATAAGAAAATTAAAAAATTGAAATCAGCAAAAATGAAACGATTTCTGTACTCCTATGTTAATTGCCGAAACCTTCGGCAATTCGACAATGCTATAGACTGGTGAAAAGCGCACTTTATTTTTTCGCGAAATGCACACGACTTGATTGTTCTATTATCTGTCGACCGCCATTTCAATTTCCGGTCTTAACTTTTATTAAACCAAGATTTTCAAGCGTTTTTTTGATGATTTTCGTCCTAATAAATCTGCCTATTTGTGTATAATCCGATCAGATGGGTAAGTTTTTTAGAGACTTTCGATAATTTACAAAGACTTGGTAGCATATTTAAATAGGCCTATATGTGTTTTGTATCGTTATTATACTTTAACTAATCTACAAAACGATGGTTAAATTTGTTGATGAATGAAATTTTCAAACAAGGGTTCGTCTCATTGTTGATGAATAATTTTCGTAAGTTGTGTGCACATGCATTTATCATAAAAACTCCCTAACTTCGCATCCGCTGGTTTGGTTGTGGGATAAATATCAAAATCTTTTGCTGTTCTCCTATGTTCAGTTTCAGTGATTAAAATCTCACAATGAAAAATTCATATTGCAGAGGATTTTATCTCAGAACTTCCAGTTAACATGATGACAAGTTAACCCACTAAACTACCTGGAAAAGAATATTCATTGGAAAGATAGTCACGATCTGGAATAAAATATACATAGCTGTGTTACGCGCAATGTCACTAAAGCTTGATCACACGGCTCTTATTAGTAAGTTTAGCATCACATATAGCTACTAGCTTACTCAAATCAGTCAATAACGACTACATTACCTGCCACTGTTTATAAGCTGTTTCCAATACCCATGCGATGCCCGGTATTCGACTAATCTATATATATATATATATACATATATAAATCTCACAGATTTTTGTTGTCGATGTCTATCATCGTTCAGCGTCTGTCCAGCTATAGCTATTAAAATCTAGGAATGAAAAATCTGTGTCGCAGAAGATTTCAACACTAGGCACCAGCCTAATTTAAGATAAAAGCAAGGAACTAGTAGAAGACACAAAGCTATGTGTCAAACTTTTTCTCAACATTTATATTGATAAATACTTTTCCTGAGTGCTTAAAATAGAATCTAGAGCTCTAAAAGCTTCTGAATTTAAGACTACCTGAACTTGTGGCAATTACTGATTTTCATAACCCAGTAATAGTTAATAAAGGCACCCATTCCATAACACCATTAAATTTGTGACCTGAGATTTTTGTACTCTTTTATACACTTATACTGTCGTTTTTATCTATGGCTAGAAATTAATTTTGGCAGGCTATGGCAAATGAGTGCGTACCTTACAGCAACCTTATTTTGTGTGCGCTGAAATTTTTTATCGAATCCTCTTGTGTGCCATTAATATTGCAATTACAGTACCTTGATAGTCACATGTCACCGAATCTAGTTGACAAGAAACAACTACAAACTTATGCTTATGTTTGGGTCTAACATAATACTCATCAAGTCACCCACCTGATGATCGATTCACTTTTAATACTTTGCCACTCGTCTACTGAGGAGTTATGTGTAGAGAGTTGTCATCTCTCTGACCAAACTGAAATAAATCAATGGCAAAAGAGAGCATGATAAGCGTTCACTTTTTATGAACCGAGATATAACATTCCTAAGCAGCTACTTCAGTATTTAGTTTTGATACAATGAATAAACAATAAAAGTTTTAATAAATTCAAATTTAATTAAATTTAAATTTTAAATTTATTGATAATTTTAAATTAAATTTAAATAAATTTAATTATTCAAAAATTTTTCACACATACAAATAGTTTTCTATTCTTTTAAAAAACCTAATATAGCAAAGAAAGTGTCTCCTTTTATATTACAGGCTGTAGGTTCATTCTAACAGGTAGTTATTTGCCTATTTTAGTCAGAATTATTTGTGAGGCTATGGGTAATAAATGATATAAACTTATTAATTTTTTAAAAGGTTAAAAAAAATTTTAATTAGAACATTTAAATACAAATTTTTTTAAAGAAAAAGTTAAAAAAGAATCATCAGAACTTAATCTTTCCAAGTTTTTTAGATTGAAAATTTTGCTGAAGACTAAGCAAGCCACACCCTTATAGTTTTGATGGTTTATACATGCTTCAACTGCAGAACACTCATCAGGTTTCCATTGATAACAGCAAATAAGTCAGCAGTAGATAAGACACCAGCTAGGTACTACAATATTTATAGTTTCATCTATGTTTATTTTAAAATATTCATCAGCCACTACCATGCTAAATATTATATGTTAATGTTAGTGTTTAAATAAATTGTTATTCATCCTATTATTGTATGGTGAATAAGGCTGCAGTAACTGCACTGTTTCATACATGTGTATTTTCTGTTCTGTATTATATAATTAGTTTTATAAAAAAAGTGTCATTGCAGTTTTTTATGATTTTTTAACAAAGTTTAATAAAGCTTGGAGTAGTACTAGTGTTTGCGGACAAACTACTAACCACACACAAAAGACTATATGTTGCATAATGGCAACCATTGAAATTGCACTTGTGCTCACGAAAAGCTTTATTATTGCTTCATATGCAAACATCTTTGATGTTGAAGTGCTCTAATCCAGAGTTTTTCAACATTCTTTGAGCCAAGACACGTTTATAAATTCGAAAAATTTTGCAGTACACTACTAACAAAAAATGTTACAAAATGACACTCTGAACAGTATATTTAATCACAATATAATTTCTAAGTTTATTTATACTCAGTCAATGTGAAACCTGGGCCTGTTTAGATGAACACAACACCAATATCCTAGAGCTACCTTTTTTTTGAAAGCCATCTTTATTTGAAGGCCACTTATATTATAGCTCCACTTTGACATTAATCATGCTAATCAGTAATCAAAGGTACATAACTAGGCATAATGTACTAGACGACCAGTCCGATTTCAGTGGACTTTGAGTTTTTTGAGCCAATATTAAATGCATTGACCATGCATCAAACACGTTAATAGACGCACCTGGATCATGGTGCTTGCAGATTGAGCCGACTACATTGTCTTGGCATTCAATTAAAATGCTTCTACCTCATAAGGAGGACCGGTAGGAACACAACTCAGTGCACTACGAGAAAATACCTGTAAACTATGGAAGACACGTTGAGCGGGCACGAATCCGAAGATGCTAATCGACAAGTCGTTCAAAAGATATGGACTGACAGACGCTCTAAACGGCTCTGAAGATAACGAGATCCATCATTTCAGGTTGAACGGCCTGATTAAACTGGAATGGAGTGTCTCCAGCAAGCACGGGGCTAATGTTGGCATTACCAATAAAAATGACACTCAACTATTTGATGCCGATAATGTAGATAATTCTAGAACTATTCGAAAGTTCAAGAGAATGACGAGAACTGTTGCAATAGCGATGTATCATTTGATTTTCAAAATTAATTATTTTATTTCATACCAGTAATCCCCATGTTATTTTGTATTATATGTCTTGTATAATATTTCTTGTCTTATAGTTTTATGTTGGTTGATATTTTATCATTCGTTGTTTGTTAAATTATATTATAACTTATGGTTGGATGTTACATTATCACTCATCATACGTTAAATGAAGTTTAACTTACCAAAATCTCGAGAAACTAGTTGAAAAATTGAATGCTAACCTTTTATTGAAGGCCACCTCTAATTGAACGTCAGAAAATAAGAGTTGAAAAAAAGAAGACTGTGGCGTTCAAATAAAGGTTTTATGGTAAATTACCCTCCAAGTCTTTTCAACATGGACACAGGACATTGGTATAATATTTGCAAAAAATGATTAATAAATGTTCCCACGATCAAACACGAGCAAAGCGATTGTTTGGGAGATTTATGATAAATGCATATGCACGCACAACTCCCGAAAAATTATCCATCAACGGCCATTACCAAACCCTTGTACCAAAAGCCCATCAAAAAATTTAACCATTTTTGTGTAGAGTCGTTTAAGTATAATAATGATACAAGACACATATAAACATATTTAAATATGTTGCCAAGTTTTAGAAAAGTTGATGCAATATTCTAAAACTAACCCATCTGATTGGATTATACATAAACAGACAGATTATTTTGGCCTAAAGTCGCAATAAAAACTTGACAAGCCTTCTTTAATCAAAATTAAGACTGGCCAACGAAACGCCGATAAGGCTGTGCGACAGAGAGTAGAACCATGAAGTTATGCGCATTTCACGAGAAAAATGTGCACATTTCACCAGTCTATGGCATTGTCCAATTGCTGAAGGTTTCTGTAATTAACGTAGAAGTACTGAAAAGTAATCGTTTCTTTTTTGCCGATTCTACCGGATTCTGACATTTTGAACACTTATAGTAAGTTCTTTGGTATTCCAACTGAGGTCCAAAGCAGCGAAATTAAAGGAAATGACGATGATATTTTTTAACGATTCTTATAAGATTATTACAATATTTAATTGTAAGAATAATTATTTGATTTTATAAGATTATTATAATTATAAGATTTAGTTATAAGAATAATCATTTGAAATTACAAGATCAAAGTATATAGTGACCGATGGTGTGCAATATGTTACTGTTATTATTTTTCTAAAGATTTCGTTGATGATACTACGGCTGTGCCCAATATCGCGGTAGGCTTACTGCCAAGCCGTCTTTGATATCTGCAAAATTAAATAATAGCCCTACATTTTCTCATAGATATACATATATTTATATGACAACCAACTAATATCTCTTTTAATTTTTAAATTCAACATAATTTTTCAGGTATAAATACAGAAATCTAGATAAATATCACAACCTCTTGATATTGGTTGTTATGACCAATGATATACAGCCCCCAGCCTGTATATATTACACAGCAGCTTGCCATTTTACTTCTAATATTGCATTTCTCCTATTGCAGGAGAGATATAAACATATAATCTTTTCCTTTCATTATTGCTGTTTGCTGTACATAATAACACCCAGTACATTACAGCTACCATTGCAGCTACCATTGCAGTTTTCCTATTGCACTGCAGTGCCATTTGACTGCTAATATTGCATTTCTCAACCGGCAGCACCCTTTCTTTTTCCATTATCTCTTTGGTCGTGGGTTGTATGACAGGGGAATTTCTAGCTTATAAAATTATCGATTTAACAAAAGTGACATTGGATAATTTCTCACGGCACACCTGACGACCTCTCACGGCACATTGGTGTGCCGCAGCACAGTGGTTGAAAATCACTGCTCTAATTTATAATGTTCACTTAGAACTGAAATAGACAAAAGAGAAGAATGCATGGACCAACCATGAGCAGCAGAGTACTACTTTGTGTCATAGCTTGATGCAGGAGTAACATAAACTGTTGATTAACTAGTGTTATGAGCCTATTGAACAACAACATAACAAGGAGCAGGTTTTTTTTGGTCACCCATGGTTTGTTTTGTCCTTGACCTTTTAAGCATACAACATTGACATGAAGTTTTGTACATCCATTGCTTTACTATAATGATTTAGGGAAACGAGATCTGCTTGTCGGTCCAGCGTAGCAAATTGACACTGCTGCGCCAAGGTTTTGCTACACTGTTGTATAGAAACTTAGTAGAATCAACTTAGGACTGCACAATTCTGCACATCTGAAAATAAAAAAACTGACTCTTTAGAATGTCAATGCTTTTACATAGTCTTCCCAATGTAATTGTTTAGTAATAATCATGCAGTAGCACAATTGCAAATTACATGTATCTAAAGAGAAGCTAAGTATCTGAAAGTACCAAAATGTTTGCACTTTTTAATATTGATTGAAAGATTGGTCTGTTTGTTGCTGACACTTTTGACATTATAAACGGTTTTAAGTAGTGTAAGCACAGGCAGCATGAATTTTGAATATTAGCAGAACATGAGTGTTACTTGCTCATTAAATAAACAAACAATGTTACAAAGTTGGAACTACACAAAAGCTATGTTCAACACAGTCATAAATGTATATATCATATGAACTTCATTCTATGTTATTTGCAAGTAAAGAAACAGAAACAGGTGCCATAAACACAAAACCTTATGGAAGTTATTTCTGGAACACTCTGGAGCAGCTAATGTAGTTAGCCTGTTTAACACAGCTAGCATTAATGCTAAAAGCTATAGGCCTATACCATCACGTGTAGTAAGTATTATAAACTCTACAAACACTCATGTAAAGGTTAAGCGTAACATAATTTTCTTAAAACCCCGAATCACTTTCCTAGCATTTTAAAGGTTTTTGTCACAAAAACATAATTCTTTCTGCCTAAATAGTTATGCCATGGTTTAGTAAAAACAGCGTAAAGTAATTTACAACAACGTTTTTAGGCACAACTATACAAATAACTAGTGACCATTTCTGGCAGCATTAACAATGTATTTGTATTATATAGTACTTTTTATTTCCATTATTAATTTACTACTTTGGTACTCGCTAACTTTATTTTCTGTTTTTAGTGTAAAACTTGAAAAATTAATCATATAGGTGTTTGAGCAGTTAAATCAGCATGCTATACTGTTAAAGCAAGTGTAAAAAAACAAAGTGTGACAAAAAACCAGATAAAGGTTTAAAAACCTGTAAGTTATTTAAAGTTAATTTTAATACGCTGACTCCACGGTATTTGAAAATTTCAATAAAAACACTTATGCTAATTAAAAGAATTAAATTACAAAAGGCTTCACACACTAATAACACATACAATTTTTTGCAGTTTATTGCTTTCATTAAATTTTAGTAATCACTATACATTTTGTTTTTAAAAACTGATAAAATAAAGCTCTAGCAGCTGCCACTTTTCAAATAAAATACTAAAACTTTTTTTGAAAATATTTTAAAGCATATTTTACTAATAAGTTTACAGTTTAAATAAAAAGCAATTATTCTTGGTAAGTAGCCTAACCAGCTAAAACTTATTTCAAATTTATAATAAAAATATATTTATAGTATCTGTACCAATTGCTTAAATTTTAACTCTTTGCTGATAATTAACATAGACAGAGTTCTAGTAACTGTCATGACTCTGAGAGCTCGTTAAATTTTATTTAATAAAAGCAATACTGAATGAATTTTTTAGAGTCCCAGGCCTTTTTTCCAAATAAGAAACTGATTTATTGAGATCCTTTTAACCCTGCTACTACCAGAATCAACATGCCTCCTAAAGAAAAAATGATGTTTGTATTGTCATCCAACAGATTGCCTGATAATACTTAACCAAATCTTTAGCAATTAGATTATTTCTTTTAACACCTGTAGTGTTGAATAAGCAAAAAGAAAAAGGTGAAATTGATCTTTTAGGCTAAAAAATATTAAAATTCTAAGCTTAATATTTAAAATCTTTAGTTTGTCTATAACTTTTACTGTCTTGTTGACATGATCACCCTTTTTAAGCTAATTTATTATGCTTTTGTTTCATTTAGATTTGTTTTAAAAGACCAAAAAAAAGAGTTAACCTTTGATTTACTGTGTGATGTTGTATAAAGTTTATGATAGTAACACCGTAATGTTTATTAATGTTCTTGACAGTTTAAACTCGTATGTAAATGTCTAAAGACATGTCTATGTTGTATCTCTAGCAACATGAAAAAAAGATCTCTTCACATGCCATATTATTTCTAAAACAAACTAACAACATTCTTACTTGTTTTTACCACTTATGTGAGTGTTGAAATAACTCCAACTCTTCTTGATATAATAAACCTATAAAGAAGTTGCAACCTCTTGCACATATAATAGACAACTTCTAAAACATTTTATTGACTTATTTTTATTGATTTGTTGTTTCTAGCTAGAACTGAAACAGAAAATAAATGTTATTATGCATGTCTTCAAAGATTAGTTTTTTACTTGTTTTTAAAGTCAACTTTTGTAAATTGGATTGGTCAAATGCTTATTTTTTAAACAAATATGTTGCCAAAATAAAAGATATGATCATTTCATATTCTTCTAACATAACATAATAATAATAATAAGTACATACATTAAAACCTTCAGCTGCAAGCTTGTAAGTGACAGAATAGCTTATACCTTATTTGTAGTTTGATATTTTGGACTCAAGGGATGAGAAGCAGTGCTCCAGTCACTACTAAGGTGTTTGTACCATTGTATGATTCTATGATGTACATGTATTTTGACAACAGTCATTTTCACAACATGTTTATAGCTGCAAATGTAAGAATCTTTATCTCAAATATAAATTTGTGAACTATCATCTTACAAAACTGGATTTGATTATCTTCAAGGGATACGGCTAACTATGAAACTAGAAACCAGATAAGTCAATATCTACAGAAATAGAGCCACTTAGTCTTTAGCCTGACTACTAAAAATCATGGCTGTCTTAATACAGGAATGGTTGGTGCTGAATTGTATACTTCGCAGCTCCGTTTGCCACTCGTGGTGTTTATCTGTTCACATGTATGTCTTTTTCATTTAAGCTGCATTGTGAAATCTTATCAGGCTTGACTATGAATATAATATTAACACGACTGACTCTAGCGACTTAAATTTAAACATGGCTCCAAAATATATTAATAATTTATTAACACTGTTTGAATTTAAACAGATTAAAAGATAATCTTAACTGTAAACTGTAGACAAATATTGATATTATTTTTATCGACTCAACTAAGCTTTTTCTTATGATCGACCGGGAGTCTTAATGTTTAAAAATTAATGACTCTAATGTATTACCTGTAACTATCAGTGAGCTTTTACAATAACACCATTTGAAGTAAAAGGCTAAAAATAGTCACTTCAATCAGTGTTTATATTCTTATTTAAAGAGTCCAGTTTGAATTATTTTTGTAATCTACAAAGTTTAAATTGTGAGACAGACGCCTTATAATTGTTGGCAAATGCAATATAAAAGGTTGAATTACTTTTAATGAACTAAGTTATATTAATATATCAACAAAGCCAGTTTTTCTATAACTTTATCTGACCGTTTAATTTACATTTCTATGACTTGGGAGCAGTATAATAATTGACCAACATATATTGAGACTACTTGACCCATGCATGCTTAGACCACTTGTGCTATTTTACTGCATATTTCTATAAGTTTTTTTGGTGGGCATTGAGATTAAAAATAACTTTATCGACATTGAACAAATTTGCTGCATGATAATTTGTCAAAGCTGCTCCGGTTAAAATGAATGTAGTTATAACAAAACTGCAGAAAAAAGATAGTTGTAGTTATTTTCTCTTTGATGTGAACAAAATAACTTTAATACCTTGTGAAAATGTCAGGTGACTAGGTAGCCTTTTTTAAATTTAGTAAACTAATTTAAAAAAGCTGTCAGGTTACTAGGTCAGCTACAATGTCAGATAAAGGGTCAGCTAAAAAAGTTGAGTTCACACTAAAAACATAGTATTGTGAGAGCATAGAGTAATTTGTGTACTGACCCTTGGGTGATTAGCTCTGGCCAAAAAACAATGTAAAAAAGAATTGAGCTGAGATAGGTCAAACATAAATCAGCCATTTATCAATGACTTGAATTGCTCTCTATGATCCACTTTTGGTTTCATGAGACTAATAAAATATGATAACAGAGACTTTTGGTTGACAAAGATGTATGCATTAAAATAACTTGATTATGTTTTAAAAAACTTTTACTAAATTCTAAATTACTCGGGGTACTTAGTCAACTGAGCTTATACTAACAATACTCACGTACTATTGATAAAAGCATATCATTCAAAACAAAATGTTGAACTTGTACATATATATTAAAATAGCTAAAAACCACATGGAAACACCTGCCACCACTTGCACCTAAACATCTCTTTCTCTCGCTCTCTATTCTTAACTTTCTCTTTCTCGCTCTCTTTTGCTCTCTCGCTCTCTGTCGCTCTATTTCACTCTGTTTCACTTTCTCTTGCTCTCTTGACTCTCTCCTTCTTCCTCATATTTTGCTTTGTCTCTCCCTTTTGCTGGTTGCTCTTTCAGTTTTTCTCTCTCTTGCTCTCTCTCTCTCTCTCTCTCTTGCTTTCTCTAGTTCCTTGTTTGAAGTCTTGAAGCTTATTTGCTTATTTCTTTGAAAATGTTTCCATCTTTAATGTTAAATATTACAGGTATAACACTACTTGGTTTAACTAACTATAACGACTTAAATGAACCTAACCCACTTATTAACTAACAGACTATGCCATTTCATTTTGTTGCCTTTGAAACCTCATGACAACATTTTTGAGACAGTTAGGCGGTTTGGTTAATGATATGTGTGCAATGTGCAATGCATGTGTTATATATTGATATGTGCAGTGCGTGTTGTATGGGATGTAGATACATGTAGGTGCGTGCAGTGTGTGGTTTATGTGAAATGCATGAAAGTGTGCAGAGTGTGATTTATATATGCACGGATGAGTGTGGTGTATGGTGTAATCGGCACATACACACGTCTAGAATGCTTTGCTTTTGCAGTATGCATAGGTATGTTTGGTATATGGTGCATGTGGCATGCATAGATGATTGTGGTGCAAAATATACAATATGCATATGCAAAAGTATATGTGTAAGTGGCATGTGTAGATGTGTGTCAATTGTAGTGCATGTGGTATGCATAGGTGGGTAACTTCTAGTAAATGTGTTATGCATAGATGTATGCGTGTATGATGGTCGCATAGATGTATGTGTATATGACGGTGGTGTGTGATGTAATTGGTATTCACTGAATTGCATAGTGTGTAGTCTATGGTGGGTGTACATGAATGTGTGCGATGTGTGTGGTATTTGGGGAGTTTAGCTATGCAAAGTATGTGATGTATGGAATATACATACAAGTAGCTGTATGCAGCAGATGTACTGTCTGCAGCTCTTGTGGTATGACTGTTGGCTGATCTTTCTGAAAATAGATAATGTTTTTGAAATGTTATTGGAAATTTCCCTTTAAAAAGAAAATGGTCTGTTAGTGGAAACAAATAAAAACAGAAAACTGAAAACAGCTCTACTTTTTATTCTGTAGACGCTACCATTTTACCAGTTTAGTTCTGGCTAGTCTCGGTAAGTATGTGTGTATGCCTGTTATAGGTGACAGCTTCAAATAATCAAATAAATTAATGCCATAATAAGAAAGAGAAAATTATGACCTTGAAAACACTTATAAAAATATGTATAGCCAGAGTTTTAAAAAAACAAATTTAAATAGAGAGCAATTATACTATAGTAAAAAAGAATTTATTTGCTTTGAAAGCTATAATAAATTGTTTTAAAAAGTGTCTTCTTTTGACATCTCTAAGAGTTAACAGTCATATGAATACTCACTATTGCTATTGCTACAGCTAGTCTGTCTTAAATAAAAAACTATTCAAAAGCGGTTTATAAAAATATGCAAAATTTATAAAGACTAATAATTAATAATCAGAGTACTACCAAAACACATTTGTTGATGCAAACAGTGAATAAAGGTTTATCAAGTGAATAAAATGTTTGCAAACGCCTACATGAAACCTTGAGTAGTCAGCACATAATAAAATAGGTTCAGATGAAGAAAGAAAGGTTCAGGTTTAAAAAGAAGAGAACTTTCAATGAGAATAATTAATTTCTTACGCTGCCAAGTATACCTCATAAAAAAGTTATAACTCTGTTGGTAGTTATCTACTCCGATACTACAACTTATCTTTCCTCTGTAGCATCAAGTATGTTTTTTATACTGTTAGAACTAATTTTCACAGCTGCTATAGAAATAGTGAGAAGGAAACTAAACAATTAATTCTACAAAATTATCTGCCAAACCCATTACTAGAAAAATCTGTACTTTGAATATAATACCATAACAAGTGCTTAGTAGGTAGAAAACAAAATTTTACACACTTTTTATGACAACAGCAGTTTGCCTGTTTTAATAAATTAAAAACAGTATTCAGAAGCTATTAATAGGTTCAAAAATTTTATGAATTAAAACATTATTATTAGAGCGTTGTCTGTATGCATTTATGTGACTCAAACAGTCAATAAAGTATCATATTAGGATTCAGATGTTTGCAGACATCTCTAGAAACCTTAAGTAATTGATACATAATTAAGTGAGTTCAAATAACAGAAAAAATAATATTGATTGAGAATAATCAATATTTCATGTTTTCAAGTGTACATGATAGCAGAAACTAAACACACTGTTGGTAGCTATCTTCCCAGACATTAAAACTTATCTTCTTTCTGTAACATCAAGTATGTTGTTTATACTTTTAGGACTAGTCTTCATAGCTGTTATTGAAATGGTAAGTAGGAAACTAAACAATATTAAACACACAGAGTTTATCATAAGGGAATGTTGATCATTTGACTTCAGCGGTAAATGTCGGTTACAGAGTAGATATTTCTGTACAACACAGAAATTTTAATGGCAGTGTAGAACTCTCTGTGAGACACAGCGACTATCAATAAAAGTTTAAATATATGAACAGAAGGTTGTATATTGAAAGGGTACATTAAATGTCTCAGTAAAACAGACAAAAATTATTACAAGCTCAAAAGTGTTAGAATGTTGAAGCCTTTAGAAATAGCAATTTGCTATATTACATTTGTATTGATGATGTTCAAAATTTCAATTGCTATGAGCTTGCTCCTCATGATGGTGAAGGCTTTTATGATTAGAGAGCAACAAACTGATTCAAAGCACATTAATCTTCCTAAGCAGAACTCTAAGTAAAATGTTACCAAGCTTTTCTGTCAAAGCATAGTTTAATATAATAAAAATAATATATAATAACCTCATATAATATAACATGATTTGATCTGAAACGCTGTAATATAGTATAAAATAATATAATTTAACATTAAATAATATGCTATAATATAGAAAAAAATATAACAATACAGGTTATAATACATTGTTATACATTCCAATATAATTATATCAGATGATTTAATTAAATATAATATGACACAGTAAAAGTTATTGTAAAATAACATTATAGAGTGTGCAAAATTCTATGCAAGTCTAATGTAACCTATTTTATGCAGCCTATTAGCTACAGTAATGTTTTACAGCTTGTTGTTTGAATGAACAAAAATTCTTTCCATGGCGAACAAATTGTTTTGCTGCTACATATAAATGCATTGTTTTATCACTTGCCGTAAATATCCATTTAAAAATTAAAAGGATTTAAAAATATGAAAATGTGATGTTAGTTAAAAAGAATTGTAACAACTAGCAATAAATGCGGTCTAGATTTACTCTGAAGAGTACCCTATCTACCCAATCATCTAGTAGTTCGAATGTCTCTTTTTATTTTGCTCGTATATTGCTATACTTTATTTTACTTGGCACATGAAAACATGTGCCAAGTTGAATGCTTTGTATAATAATGTATAGGTGGTCTATGTACTTACCATATTATTTGATATAGAAAGAAGCAAGGACTTGAGTTATTTCATATAGCCATGACAGTGATATTTGTTTGATGTCATTCTGATATAATGTCATGAGCCAATTTTGCTATAGATTGACTCATGGATGGATTTTATATGAATTGATAAGAAATTGGTTTGGTCTATTTTGGAGTATTGAACTGAATCAATTTGTTGAAGTTAGGATAGCTAAAGAACCCATAATTGAAATGCAGTGTTTCATGTTAAAATGCTAAATTGAATTGGTTCTCACATAATCTATGATGCGAAATAATTAGAAATTGACATGTTATTTCACAAACAAGAGCTGCACTAAATTGAGTCAATTTTAAAGCTATACAACTTTTGGCAAGTACATGTATTAAAACCTTTAGCTGCATGTTTGTAGGCAACAGCATAGGTTGAACCTGTTTAGGTTGGATAGTTTAAATTTCTACGATGGAAAGTATTGCATAGGCCAGTACCAGATTGCTTGCATCGCTACTTCAATTTTATGAAGTATTTTGAGATTCAATTTTTTAAAAACATAGTTTATGGGATAAATGTAAGACCTTAAAGCTAAAATACAAATGCTTAAACTATCATGTTACGGCAGCCCATTTGCTTCCCTTGAAGTGATACAGCCAACTATGAGGCTAGAAATCAGAAAATTCGGTTCTTCAGAAATGAAGCCACTTGTTTTTTAACCTGAACAATGAAAAGAATGACTACTTTATTACAGAAGGGGTTGATATTTCATGGCATATTTTGCAGCTCTGTTTGCTGCCTGCAGTGGTTAACCGTTTGCGTATTATAAATCTCATCAAGCTCGACTATAGATATAATATTGATATGACTAGTTCTAATCAACTGGATATAAGCTCGGCTCCAAAGTATATTAATAATAAATGAACACTTTGAATTTAAGCGGAATACAAAAATAATCTAAACTGTAAACATTGGATAGAAAATATCTAGATAAATATGGATATTGTGTTTATTGGCTCAAGTAAGCTTTTTTATGATCAAATAACAATGCGAATATTTAGAAATCTAAAGCTATTGCATGGTGCACATTTCCCATTATCTATACCTTTTATTCAACTTGTAAAAGAACACCACTCAAAATAAAAGCTAAAAATACTTATTTACATACTGTTTATATTTTCTATATAAATCTTACAGTTCAGATAATCTTTGTAATCTAGCTAAGTTTAAATGATAAAACAGTCCTCTAGTAACTATTGGCAAACTATTTAAAATTGTGAATTACTCCTAATGAATCAAGTTATATCTACAATTAAGTGATGTTCGTTTCTCTTTACCGGTATCTGCTTGGACTAGTCTTGACAGCTGTTACAGATATGATAAAATACTAAAAAATATTAAACACACAGGATTTAGCATATGAGACAGTTAATCATCTGACTTTAGCTGTAAATGTTGGTTAAAAATAGAACTCTCTTTAAAACACAGCAACTATAAATAACAGTTTAAATTTATGAACAGAAGGTTGCATATTGAAAAGATACATCAAATGTCTCAGTAAAACAGACAACAATTATTACAATATCAGGAGTGTTACCATGTTGAAGCCTGAAGAAATAGCTAATTGCTATATTCCATTTGTATGGAAGATGTTCAAAACTTCAATTGCTATGGGTTTGCTCCCTATTATGGTGTTGGCTTGTTTGTTTAGAGAATATTAAGTTGATTCCAAATACTTTACTATTTGTAAGTAGAATATGGTCAAAAATTATGATTCTGATACAATATAATATAACCTTTTATAATCTGATGTAATATAGTGTATTATATTATAATATAATGATGTAATGTTATAATATACATCACATTATATTATTATATAATGTGGCGTTAGATAGCACCACATTATATAATTAATAATAATATTAATTATTAATAATATTATTAATAATATAATATGGTGCTATCTAATAAAATGTAGCATGATGGAAATTAATAATAAAAATATGATGCAATATGGGCTGATGCAATAAAATTAATACATTAAGTTCATATAATATAATGTAACCTTGTAGAGTGTGTAAACTTCTATGTAAATTTAGTATAACCTATTCTACAAAACCTAATCGCTACAGTAATCTTGCATAGCTTGTTGTTTGAGCTAACCAAACATTCTTACAAGACGAACAAATGATATTGTGTTTAAACCTAATATTTTATCACTCACTGTAAAAACTCAGTTTAAAAAATTCAAATTATTACAAGTGTGAAAATGAGCTGTCAATTAAAAAGAACAATAAAATTTAGCAATAAATGCTGTCTAGAGTTACACTAGAGAAGTGAAAAGAAAGGGTTATGCTACACAACTTTAAAATGATGCTAGCTTATCTAGTACTTCCAATATATGCTCTTACTTTCCTTTAATGTTGTTTGACTTAAACCATAACTGTCACATACAACTTTTATTGTATTCTCTACATAAATCAAACACGCTGATTCCAATTTTGTACTCAAAATAAAAATTGGTCCACTCGCCTTCAAAGTCATTAAGGCCTTTTTAAAGTGTTTCAATATCCGCCTCAAAAACAACACAATCGGCATAACAAGCTCCGTCCATAAGTGTGTAATGAAACCTAGCTTTTTCAGGAACGGAAGTTAGAGATGTCTAGTCCGATTTAGAATAATAGAGATGGGTGTCTTAAAACCTATTATTTTTTAAATCCAGCCTTCAGAATAAACTCAGTTTTTTATGAAAGGGATATAAACAACTCAAAATTGCTCGTGGCTTGTTACATGATGTTTAAATAGGCTGAATGCCGGGAAAAATGAGCTCAAAAGAGCACGATTTTATCACAAGCTAGCGTTGCTATTGCGCTTTTTTGAGCTCATTTTTAAATATGCAATGTTAAATAGCTTATCTACCTTTCAGAAAAAGCTGAGATTATTTTTAAGGCTGAATTTAGATAATAATGGATTTTAAAACACCCATCTCTATTATTCTAAATCGGTCTAAACATCCCTTCCTAAAAAGCTAGGTTACGCCACGTATTTATGGGCGGAGCTTGTTGGCCGATCGTGTTGTTTTAGAGACAAATATTGAAACGCTGTAAAAAGCCGTCATTACTCTGAAAGTTAGTGAACCAATCTTTAGTTTGAGTAGAAAATTGAAATCAGCGTGTCTGATTTACCTAGTAAATATGATAAAAGTTGTACGTGACAGTTATGGTTTAATCTTACCATGTAGTATATAAGAGGTATGTCAAATTAAATGGTTTATATGATTATGTATAAGTGGTTTATGTAAATTACTATTATTAGGATTAATAAAAGTGATTTAATTTTAAACTTTTAAAAATACCATACTGTTGCTCTGTTGTGAATGACTTAACAATAATGGTTTTAGGAAGTTGCAAAGGTTGCTTCCAATGGACAGATTTTTAAGAAAGACAGTTCCTACTGTATGTATGAGGATCAAATGACCATAGTATCTGATGTAAGGTCTCAGCTAGAGTGCATGACTTTATGTGTTTCGGAAAACACCACATGCGTAGCTTGCGCGTATGGATATGAAAGCTGCTTTTTGACATGGACCTTTGGCTTTGAATGCGAATCAGCTCTAACTCACTACCGTGGTAAGTGTCAAACGTTATTTTTTCATACTGTTCACATTGCTTACCAGCAAGTCTAAAGATTAGCAAGTCTGATGGTCCAGAACAGTAAATCGAGAAGTAGCCATACTGATTAATATGACAATTTACATTGATTTATTATATTTTAATTTCATATTTAATTGAGATCATGAGCTCAGTTAATTCAAAAACTATTACAAATTAGAAAACTAGTGATCACCATCTGAAATAAAAAAGTTGGTCTCCAAAATACTTTGTTTGGCAAATTTAAATGAGGGGTGCAGCTAAATAATAAACTTCAAAAAGGGTTTATATTATATTATGGTGTAGCTATTAAATGATACCAGCCAATAAAAGTTGATAACCATATTGTTTTATTTATTGCCTTTCAAGTATGCATTTATAAGCTTCAGTGCAATAAACATGCTTTGTATATTTATTGATGAGTTAGGAAAAACTTGGTTATTGTATAGCACTACCTTTTGCTACTTGTAACTGTATTTAAACCAAAACACAAATTTTAAGTATTGAGAACAGGGAAATCCAAATTAGTGTATAGAAACCCAACTTTTTTGAAAGGTCATAGTTTAGATAATGCAAGTAATACACTACTGAGTACTCTATTACTACCTATTGGAACTCTTTAGGTCACTTTATAGCCCTTCCCATATGATCTCATATATAATAGTTCTATATTACCAGTAACTCACTAGCTGTCAGGCTAAATAAGTCACATAGCATCAAGCTATGATGTCATCATATAGGCACTTATTTGTAGGTTTCAATTAAAACTAATAGCACTAAGGAATACAGGAAAAAAAGCCACATGTAAATTACTTAAAAATTTATAAACATTCAAAACTACGAAAACAAATAATTCAAATGGCCATCGTCGCAAAGCTATTGTTGTTTTAATATCATTTGGAGTTCAAACAGCAACAACGCAAAAAAAACTCATGGTACTTCTAGGCTTACAAGTTACCTAAAAGCCTGTTATATTGCTACTTTAATAAACTGTTAGCAGTTCTTTATAAGATACTAAAGTAATGATATTTTGTTTGTTTCAGCTATTGGTGTGTGTCTAGAGAACTACATCTACAACCCTCACTCTGAGACATGTATCAGGTTGGTAGAGACACCCATGACCTGGTTTGATGCCAACAGCACATGTCAGGAGGCTGGAGAGTACCTGGTGACATTCGCTACTGCAGCGTCATCACAGTGGCTCAGAAACAAATTATTAGAACTTTTTTCAACTAACCCAGGTAAACCTTTTTGCTTGCAAGATTTAATTTAAGAACCTAATATATCTTGTAAATTTTCGTTTGAGAAAGTCTATTTTTAGTAGCAGGCTAAATTCAGCACTGAGGAAGACTACAAGTAGGTTTTGAAGATCAAATATAGTTTTAGCTGTTTTGTTCATTTGAGTGAATTACTCATATTTTGCTTTTACTTAAATTGCCATTAAAACTTTCTCAACATCATCATCATTATTGTAGCTATTTATCGATGTAGCAATGTTAGTTATCATTTCGGTTTACTCTGACATCACCAAACTGCAGTTTTCTTTGACGCGCTTTTCTATTTGACATAGCCCATGTTCACTATTGCCATATTTTTCAACTGTGTCATAAACATCAATCTAAATGTAGAACATTTGCTAATTTTGTTAAAGAATGTAAATTATTCCATAGGCAGGCAATCATATCCATATCTTCTACAAGTCTGAGTGATTTTTTACTCGGCATAAAGGATAGTATATATGCTTTTTTAGTAGCTCAGTATTGATTATCTGATTTGTCTACAAGAGGACCATGATTCATTGTAATCAATTTATCAGATGTGCTTACAGTTTTTTTGTTTTGTCACTGTAGACAGCTAAAGTCTCAATTGTCATATAGCAAAACCACTACAACTGTGAAGCTACATAGATAGGACTTCAATTTTATTAAAAATTGGCTGTAGTTTTAGAGTTTGATTCTCTAGCTTCAATACTGTACTAGTCCTTTTAATCCTCAGTAGAATCTTAGTTTCCAATTTAGCATTGCTGCTATTTCCGGGGTAATTGAAAGCTTGGCATTGTTTTAGTGGCTCTCCATTGATGCTTATGGTACTTTATTAAAATATACCTCCTAAAACAACTGTGAGCAAAAAAAGAAAGCTGCTTTTGAAGTTGATTTTGAGGCTGAATTGTTTTCTATAACATGACTGTGATCAGATCTGTAAGTTACTAGAGGATGATCTTGCTAGAAGAAAAACTTCTAGTAGCTATTGCAAATGTTTGCACATACTTGTACAAACTTGTACAAACATATATGCCTTTTATCTGGCCTGGATTTAAACTCATGCTGAACTGTTGTTAAAAACTACTACAAGCATAACTGGCTAATGGAGTGAGCCAAGTGTCATTGATTTGATATGGATTAGGTTCTCAACTTAATGGTGTCTTTATTGCAAAACATTAACAACAACAATAAAATTTTAGTTATAAATTTTATATAAACAATGATTTAAAAAAATTTGTAATTGCAAAGAATACTTTAAGATATCAAATGGTACATAATACTGTAATAGTTGTCTAATTCATAGCTAGTTCAAACAAGAATGTAATCAATGATCAGCAAGCCATTAGTAGCTAGCTCGAACTTTGAATCTTGCAAACTTGTGATACTGGTGGGAACCAAATTTCTACTGTAGCTTGGAGCACTTACATGTGGATTGGAGGATTGATGAAAGATGGAGCAAGTGTGTATCAGTGGCAAGGCCTCCTTGAAACTGCTGTGCCTGATAAAGGGGAACCACAATCTGACTGGGCTTCAAGTGAACCCAATGGAGCGTATGAGCACTGCATAACCATCAAGGCTGATCATGGATGGTCCGATAATCACTGCGCTTACTATCAAACACAGTTCATATGTGAACGAAAATAACAAATCGTTATCATTATATGTTGTTATACATTTAACTATATATGCTTCAAGCTTCAGATTTCATTTGCAAAGTTAAAGGCAGCATTTCGACTTGATTAATAACTTAAAGAAGCTTGTATCATTGTGTTATGTTTTAGTGTTGTGATAGCTGCCAAATATAAATAGTATTTGTGCTTTTTTGACTTACAGTGAAATACAAGCAAATCGACACATATTTAAACTTAAAACAATACATGCTAGGTAGGTACATGTAGGTACGATGACTAAAATATACACACAGCGGAACAGCATCAGCATCAATTGTACTTTAAATCCCTACATGTAAATTTTGAGAGTTTGCAGGTGATGAAACTAATATTACACTTCAGTCATACTCAATTACATATTTTTCTATCCTGGATGACAAAGTATGACCTTGTTTAACTACAGAAAAACTTCGCCTGGTTGAGATATAACTGACAATAAATCTCAAAAGTGTTCGGTTGCAGGCAAGACAAAAGATGTACCACAAAATACAAATTGCACTGCACTCAGTTTCTGAAAACATGCTTGGATCGTTATTAAGATACAAAAATGTTGTGCAGTTGCAATTGCCTCACTCATATATGCACATGATAATGAATAAAGTCACACTAATCTTTAGGTCACTCCTTACCCAAATACCATTTAAACTTCATCTTTAGAGTCAACAAGTTGAATTGAGTTAAATTGAATTAAACTAAGTTAAATTGAGTCAAAGAAAGTTGAGTTAAACATACAATTTTGAGGTTAACTAGGTTCAGATCCTACTCGTCTTTATCAGACTAAGTTCAAATAAATACCGTCATCTAAGATCATGGTATTATCGATAATGGTAATATCAATAGTGGTAACATCAATAGTGGTAACATCGATAGTGGTAACATCGATAGTGGTGGTATCAATAGTCGGAACATCAACAGTGGTAATATAAAGAGTGGTAACATCAATAGTGGTAATATCAATAGTGGTAACGTCAATTGTGGTAATATAAAAGTGGTACCATCAATAGTGGTAACATCAATTATTGATGTTCCTCAGTAAAAGCTAGAACACACAGGAGACTGATATTTTAGTCTTATAACTCTTATCTATTAGCAAATATTTGCATAACTCACCAATATCACATAACACCTTTTCCTTATTGTTATATTGTAACATTATGTCAAGAGCATGTTGAGGGTATGTCGGGATATGTTGATATGTATGGGTATATCAATAAAATATTAGTTATTCAATTTAAAGAGGTTTTTGAGGAAAGTGTTATACTTACTGCAAGTAAGCATTGTATTAGAACATTTACAATACTTCGCAATTATGATTTTAAGAAGTAATAATGGTTGCCTGCAAAAATAGGTTTTTAAAAAAGTTTCTGTCGTATGAATCAGAATTAGATCAGTGAAATATCGGGTGTAAGGTCTCAGTTAAAGTGCATGACTTTGCGGGTGTCAGAAAACACCGCATGCGTAGCATGTGTGTATGTATGAATGGGAACATTGCTTTTTGACATGGGCCTTAAGATTTGACTGCCAAGGAATTGTTTCTCTCTATCGTGGTAAGCTCAAATAAATTAAAAAATTATACTAGATATTCCACTGTCATACAGCCCACAACCAAAGTGATATTGGAAAAAAGAAAGGGTACTGATGGTTAAGAAATGCAATATTAGCAGTCAAATGGCACTGCAGTGCAATAGGATAACTGCAATGGTAGCTGTAATGTTCTGGGTGTAGGTGTTATTATATACAACAAACAGCAACAATGAAACGAAAATATTATATGTTTATATCTCTCCCCCTGCAATAGGAGAAATGCAATATTGGCCAATATTAGAAGTAAAATGCACTGATATTATTAGAATAACCAATATTAATAATATAGTAATAATATAAAACCAATGCACAATTTTGTTTACATTTCAAAACATCATAGCTAACAATATCAAGAAGTGATATTTATATAGATTTTTAGAAAATCTATTCAAAAAGTGTTTTGTTATGACAAACAGCAATAATGCAAGAAAAAGATTATATGTTTATATCTCTCCTCCTGCAATAGGAGACATGCAATATTAGAAGTAAAATGCCCTGATATTATTAGAATAACCAATAGGCCTATTGTTAATATAGTAATACAGTAATATTAGAAAACCAATGCACAATTTTCTTTACATTTCAAAACGTCATAGCTAACAATATCAAGAAATTGTGATATTTATATAGTTTTTTAGAAAATCTATTTAACAAAACTATCTAGAAAAAATAACAGTAACATATTGCCCATCATCGATGTTGTTAGCGTGACTATAACAATTTAATAGTCATCCAAACTTATATTTAAATATTGTAATAATCTCATTAGAATCGTTAGAAAAAATATCATTGTCATTTCCTTTACTTTCACTGCTTTGAACATCAGTTAGAGTACCAAAGTACTGAAAAGTGTCCAAAATGTCAGTTACTTTGAAATCGACAAAAAAGAAACGATTATATTTCAGTACTTTTAGGCTAATTAAAGAAACCTTCAGCAATTCGACAATACTGTAGACTGTTGAAATGTGCACATTATTATTTTTGTGAAATGCGCACGACTTAATGGTTCTATTCTCTGTCGCTCAGCGTTTTGTTTGCCAGTCTTAATTTTGATAAAAGTGAGGCTTGGCCAGCTTTAATAAAGATTTTCAGCCAGATTAATCTGTCTATTTGTGTCTAATCCGATCAGATGGCTAAGGTTTAGGAATATGTCGAAAATTTTCAAAGACTTGGTAACATATTCAAATAGGCTTATATGTGTTTTGTATTGTTATTATGCTTTAACGACTCTATTAAAAATGGTTAAATTGGTTGATGAGATTTCGATACAAGGGTTTCCGACGTCGTTGATGAATAATTTTCGCAAGTTATGTGCACATGCATTTATCATAAAAACTCCCAAACATTCGCTCCGCTCGTTTGGTCGTGGGAAAATATAGTTGTTAATGATATAAGGTTAAGTAATATAATTTATTACGATGTGAAATAAGAAAATACAACATTACACAGGGCGCCAAAACTATGAAAATCTAATGTAACCGCTTTCATGCTACTTGATAGTAATGTTTTACAGTTTGTGCTTTGAGACAACTAACCTTTCTTACACGACAAAACAATCATTCTATTGCTAGATGCATTATTTTACTTTTGATCATAGAAATTCAGCTTAAAAATTCAAATGAGTTACAAATGTGAAAATTCACTAGCAGTTAAAAGGACAATAACTACTAGCAATAAATGCTGTTAAGAGTTACACTAGATAAGTGAAAAAGACAGTATATGCTATACAGCTTTAAAATAATGTAATCTCATTGGGTATTCTTAATGTTTTGTTGTATTTTGCTCTCATATTGTTTGACTCCATCTTACTAGCTTTATAAAAAATTTATGCTAACATAAACACTTTATATAACAGTGTATAGCTGGTTTATGTAGATCATATTTAATGGCATTTATAAATATGATTTACTGTAAAACTTTTAAAAATGATATACTGTTATGCTGTTATAGAGTACTTAGTAGTAATGACTTTTGAGAGCATCAATTACTGTAAGTGGCGTATTAGTGTTAGCAATCCTGAAAGTATGTTTATTTTCATGGTTATCGTGTCATGTTTATATTTATTGTTTTATATTCATGAATATCTGCTATATTATTTGTTATAAAAAACAGTCAGAGGCCCGAGCTAATGCATATATCTAAGGTTGTGATATTTGTTCATTGTTATTTTGATAGAGTACAAGAAGCTAATTTTTAATATGAAGTGGTAGAAATATGGTTTTGTCTAGTTGACTGAATTGAATTGAGCTGGTTCATTGAAGTTAAGACAGCTAAGACAGAGAGTTAAATTGAAGCGTTTGTGCTGAAATAGCGCATTGAATTAATTCTCAAGCAATCTACGATGCAAAATAATTGGATGGTGAATTGGTAATTTTTGGATAAGAACTGAGTTGTATCAAGTCAAATTTGATGTCTTAAAGCATTTCTAGTAATTATATGTATTAGAATTTCTGGCTTCAGTAATGTAAACAACAGCATAAGTATAACCTATTAAGGTTGGCTGAAGGTATTAAGGCTATTAAGGTTGGTCTTCTGTGATGAAAAGTACATGTAGTGCACTAGTTACTACCAAGGTGCATGTGTTGTTGCCCTGATTCTACATATAATATAAAGTAAATATGATATATATATATATATGATATACATATGATATAAAGTACATGTATTTTGAAACTGAATAATTTTTAAAACTAAGATATTGCTGGAAATATATGATTTCTATACAAGATTCAAATGCTTAAACTATCATGTTACTACTAATTATTTGATTATCTTGAGATGATATGACCGATTTTGAGACTGGAGAACAGAAAAGACTATTTTCATAGAAATGAAGTTTCTTGTTTATTAACCTAGCCAATGAGAAGCATCACTATCCTAACATCAGTGTAGTTAATATCTCATTGTATATTTGACAGCTCAATTTGCTACTCGTGGTGTTTAACTGTTCACATATAACACTGTTTTATTTAATTGGTAATGTAAAATATCATCAGGTTTTGACTAAAAATATAATACTGATCAACTTGACTCTGGTCACCTAAATAAAGGATTGGCTCAAACTTACCTTAATAATTCATAAAACCTGTTTAAGTTTATGTGGTTTACAAAGATAATCGGAAATTTAAGCTATAAACAAAAAAAAATAGGTAAATATGAGTATTTTATTTATTGGTTCAACAAAGCTTTTCCTTACGGTCAAAAAAAGCCCTAATGTTTAGAAATCAATGATGACTCTATTATGTTTCCTGTGGAGAAATACCAGTAACTGTTATTTAATTGTACAACACCATTTGAAAAAGAAAGATTAAAAACAATCACTTTACCCACTGTTCATACTTGTTATTTAAAGCCTCTAGACAAGATTGTATTTTTAATCTGCTAAACTTTACATGGGGAGACTGGCCACGAGTAAATGTTGGCCAGCATGATTTAAAATGTTGAATTACTTGTAATAAACTAAATTATATTAAATTATTAACAATGCCAGGTTCTCTATACCTGAATTTCACAATTTTATTACATATGTAGCATAATGGCTTAGCAATAGAGTTTGTTGAATGACCCAAAACCATATTGACAAAACTTGACCTATAGATATTGAGCCTACTTGACTGTTGTATATTGAGACCATTAGACCAATGCATATTGAGATCACTTGAGCTGTGCGCATTTAAACCACTTATACTATGTTACTGCCCATTTTTAAACAATTCCCAAAGCAGGCACTGGTATTAATACTGTCAATTTTGAAAGATTTACTTAAAACTTGAAAAATACCGTTCTTGAAAGATCTATGTATCTGACATGCACAGGTGTGTGCAAGGTGTTGTTCATGTAGTATTTATAGGTAGTATGTGGGGTATGTGGGGTATAGTGTATTTGGCATCAATATATGATTGTGGTACAAGATAAATGGGGTATGTATACATGTGTGCCATATGTAGTATTTACATATGCATAGACGTAGATGCATAGATGTGTGTGGTGTGCCATTTGTAATATGCATAAATGTATGCATAGCTGCCTGCAATGTGTGATGTATGTGATATTCACTGATGTGCGTTGTGTATGGTATATGCGCTATACATGAATGTGTACAATGCATGGTGCATTTGATATGTATAGCTGTGTACAGTATGTAGTATATATGGTATACATGGCTGTATGCAGTAGACGTAATGTGTGCAGCCCTTGTAGCGTGAGCATTTATAAACTTTTCTAAAAATGAATACTTCTTTGGAATATCAATAAATGTTCAAGCTTAAATTATAAAATTGTCTGACATTTGAAACAAATAACAAGGAAAGACTTTAAACTACTCTACTCTCTATTCTGTAGAATCTACCCGTTTTACCTGTTTAGTTCTGGAAAGTCTTTGTGTGTATGTTTTGATGTGTGTTTTGTGTGTATGTGTATGAT
Organism: Watersipora subatra; assembly: GCF_963576615.1. NCBI lineage: Eukaryota > Metazoa > Bryozoa > Gymnolaemata > Cheilostomatida > Watersiporidae > Watersipora > Watersipora subatra. The sequence goes on from NC_088717.1 coordinate 49,531,176, forward strand.
ATTGTTGGCCGCATCAAGTAGTCGTATAAGTTAAAGCAATCCAGAAAACAAAAGAAATATGACCTTAAAAAGTCAAATAAAATATCTATTACCACAATTTTAAAATAAAAAATGTAAGTAAAGAACAACACTATGTTAGAAAAAAGCTATTTGCCTTGAGAGCTGTAATAAATTGTCTTAAAAATAATGTTTATCTTAATAACCCTTTCAGTTAATGGACATGTAAACACTTGCTATAGCTGCACAGTTGATGATAAGGAAACCTTGGCTATTCGAAACAAGTGCCCACACATTACAAAAAAACTAGAGACAAAGATAAATACAGAAATATAAAACAATATGAAATCAATTAAAAAATATTTTTGAAAATAAATAAAATTATAGTCGCAAGGAGGAAAAGCTAGCAAAAACTATGCTTTGCATATAATCTCATAACGTATGTCGCATTGTTAAATCATAATATTTGTAACTAATTCAATGACAACAATGAATTGCCTGTCTCAAATAAATAAAAAAAGTATTCGGAAATGTTTATAGATGCAAAATTATACAGATTAAAATTTAATGATCAGAACATTGTCCACATACATTTATGTTGACTCTAACAGTCAATTAAGTATCATATTAGGTTTAAATTGTTTACGCATCTCTACAAAAAACTTAAGTGATCAACACATCATAAAGTCAGTTCAGATAGCACAAAAGAGAATATTGATTGAGAATAACCAATATTTGATGCTGCCATAAAGAAACTACTAACTCTGTTAGCAGCTATCTACTCGGAGACTACAACTTATCTTTCCTCTGTAACATCAAGTATGTTGTTTATACTGTTAGGACTAGTCTTCACAGCTGCTATAGAGATGGTAAGTAGGAAACTAAACAGTATTACAGACACAGGGTATATCATATGAGACAATTAATTATTGGACTCATGTACTTTAGCCGTAAAAGTTCCTTACAAGGTAGAGCTCTCTGTGAAACACATCAACTATCAATAATAGTTTAGATATATGAATATCAAGTTGTACATTGATAGGGTATATCAAATGTCTCAGTAAAACAGACAACTATTATTACAAGCTCTAGAATGTTAGCATGTTGAAGCCTTTAAAAGTAGCAATTTGCTACATTATTTTACATTTGTATTGATGATATTCAAAACAAGAACTGCTACAAGTTTGCTTCTTATTATGGTGAAGGCTTTTTGATTGAAGAGCACCAAACTGATTCAAAATATATTACTCTTCCTAAGCAGAATATGATGAAATTATAACCTAATAAAGCATAACATAATCTGATAAATATAATAGATTATATTATAATACACACATTATATTTTAATATAGTATAATTGGGTATAATCTAATACAATGGAATATAATAATGCAAAATGTAATTTAAAACTAAAAATATGATATAGCATAAGCTAATACAATAAAATATAATATAACGAAGTCCTATAATTTATTATAATATGATATAATATAGTGTGACATAATACATTATTATAGTGTGGAAACCTCCATACCAATATAATTCAGCCTATTCTATGCAACCTAGCTACATAGCTACAGTAATGTTTTACAGCTTGATGCTTGAGACAACCAAACATTTTAAGATGACGAAAATTTTTTTTTGCTGTTAGATATATGTATTATTTTATCATTCGCTGCATAAATTCATTTAAAACTTCAAATTATTAAAAATGTGAGAATGAACTGTCAATAAAAAACACTATGAATTTTAGCAATACATTATTTCAGAGTTACACCAAAAAAGTGAAAAAGTAAGGACATATTACACAGCTTTCAAATGATGCAATTTCACCTAGTGTTTCTAATATACATGTATGTTCTTACTTTCCTTTACCATTGTTTGACTTCATCAGAGCATACGTATAAAAATGCATGTAAAAAAGGTTTATATGATTATGTATAATTGGTTTATGTAGATCACTATTATTGGGATTAATCACAATGATTTACTTTTAAACCTTTAAAAATACCATATTGTTGCTCTGTTGTGAATGACTTAACAATAATGGTTTTAGGAAGTTGCAAAGGTTGCCTCCGATGGACAGACTTTTAAGAGAGACAGTTCCTACTGTATGTATGAGGATCAAATGACCGTAATATTTGGTGTAAGGTCTCAGCTAGAGTGCATGACTTTATGTGTGTCGGATAACACCACATGCGTAGCATGCGCGTATGGGTATGAAAGCTGCTTTTTGACATGGGCCTTTGGATTTGAGTGCGAGCCACATTTTCCTCACTACCGTGGTAAGTTTCAAACACCATTTTTTCATACTTTTAACATTGGCTACCAGCCAGTCTAATAATTATCAAGTCTGATAGTCCAGAAAAAGTACGTCGAGAAGTAGCAATACTGATCAATATGACAATATACATTGATTTAATTGATTTTAATTTCATATCTAATTGATATCATGAACTCAGCTCATCCTAAAACTATTAAAAATTAGAACTTTAATAATCACCTCCTTAAGTAAAAAAGATTTGGTCCATAAAATACTTAGTCTGGCAGATTTGAATAAGGGACACAACTAAATAATAAACTTCAAAAATTATTTTATATTATATTATGGTGTAGCTATTAAATGATACCAGCCAATAATATTTGATGACCATATTTTTGTTTATTGTCTTTCAAGTATGTATTTATAAGCTTCAGTGCAATAAGCATATTTGTGTATATTGATTGATAAGTTAGGAAAAACTTAGTTATTCTAAGGGTATAGGTACTGCATTTTTTCGAAGGATAATGGTATAGTTAATGCAAGTAATACACTACTGAGTACTCCATTATTACCGGTTTGAACTTTTTAGGTCGCTTTATAGCCCTCCCACACAATCTCATATATAATAGTTTTATACTACCAGTAACTCACTAGCTGTTAAGTTGAATAAGTAACACAGCGCCATGCTATGACATCATCATAAAGGCACTTATTTGTCGGATTCAATGAAAACTAATAGCCTAATAGCAATAATAATACAAAGAGAAAAGCCAAATGTGAATTACTTAAAAATGAATAAACCCTCACAAGTACTAAGACAAATAATTTAAATGGTCATCACCGCAAAGCTATTGTTTTTTTAATCGTTCGGAGCCTAAACAGCCACAAAAAAAGGAAAAACCATGTTATTCACAGACTTGCTAGTTACACTACTTAAATGCGTGTTATATTGTTAACTTAATAAACTGTTAACAATTCTTTATAAAATGCTAAATCAAAGATATTTTGTTTGTTTTAGCCATTGGTGTCTGTCCAGAAAACTACATCTACAACCCTTTTTCTGATACATGCATCAGATTGGTAGAAACAATAATGAACTGGTTTGAAGCCAACAGCACATGTAGTGATGCCGGAGAGTATTTGGTGACATTCTCAACCGCCGAGTCATCACAGTGGCTCAGAAACCAATTATTAGAACTTTCTGCAACTAACCCAGGTGAACCTTTTGCTTGCAAGATTTAATTTAGTGACTTAATTTATCTTGTCAGTTTACATTTGAGAAAGTCTATTTTTAGCAGCAGGCTAACAGTAAATAATTAATAAGCACTGAGGAAGACTACAAGTAGGTTTTAAAAGTCAGGTATAGTTTTAGCTGGTTTTTCATAAAAGTAAAATAACTCATATTTTGCTTTTATTTGAATTGCCAATAAAACTTCCTCGCCACCATCATTATCATTCTCATTATTATCCTCATCATCACCATCATCACCATCATCATCATCATCATCATCATCATCATCATCATCATCATCATCATCATCATCATCATCATCGTCATCATTGTAATTATTTATCAATGTAGCAATGTTAGCTCTCATTTTGGTCTACTCTGACATCGCCAACCTGCTGAATTTCTTGACATGCTTTGCTATTTGTCCTAGCCCATGTCCCCTCTTTTCATATTTCTCTTAACGGTGTTGTAAATATAAATTTAGTTGTAGAATGTTTTCTTCTTGGTTTTTAACAAAAATTTATAATATTCCACAGGCAGGCAATCATAATCCATCCCCTTTAAAAGTTGGAGTTATTTTTGACTCCACATGAATGACAGTATTTCTGCTTTTTTAGCTGCTCAATATCGGTTTTCTGATTGGTCTATAAGACAAATCAGATTATACATGGATAGTCATGATTCATCGTCAGTATTTTAGCATACAGTTTGTCTGTTTTCTCACTGTAGACAGCTAAAGTCTCAATTGGCATACAGTAAAACTACCACCATTGTAGAGCTACATACATAGTACTTCACTTTTATTAAAGCTTGGTGGTAGTCCTAGAGTTTGATCTTCTAGCGTTAATACACTATACTAATACTTTTAATCTTCAGTAGAGCCTTTGCTTCGAAATTACCATTGCTGCTACTTCTGAGGTAATTGAAGTTTTAGCATTGTTTTAGTAACTCTCCATTGATGCTGACGGTACCTTATTAAAAAATAACTCCTAAAACCTCTGCGACTGATAAAGGGAAGCTGTTTTTCAATTGATTTTCAGACTGAATTAATTTCTAAAACTTGAATGTGATCTGATCTTTAAAATACTGAAGCATCATCAGTAAAAAGAAAAACTCCTAATAGCCATAGCAGATGTTGTTCTCTCTGAGTTCCAGTGTCCCCCTCAAAGAACATTTGTTTAATATGAGTTATTATGAGCAGTAATGATTTCTAGAAGCATCATGAAGCATCATCAGCAAAAAGAAAAACTCCTAATAGCCGTAGTAAATGTTTGTGCTCACCTATTTAGCTAAAGCAAATTAAAACATATCCACCTTTTATCTAGTCTGAATGTAAACTCATTCTGTTGTTAGAAGCTACTTCAAGCATAGCTGACAAATACAGTGAGCCAAATGGCACTGGTATGATGTCGATTAAGTTCTCAATTTGCTGATGTCTTTTTTGCAAAGCATTAACAAAAATTACAATAAAGTTTTGGTTATACATTTTATACAAATAATGATTTCTGAGTACTCAGAATTGCAAAATTAATTTACAATATCAAATGAAAATAACTGACTAACTTATAACTGGTTCAAATAAGAATGTAACTGATGCTTAGCAAGCCACTAGTGGCTAGCACCAACGGTGAATCATGAAAATTTGATATGGGTAACAGCCAAATTTTTATTGCAGTTTGGAGCACCTACATATGGATTGGAGGAATGATGGAAGATGGAGAAAGTGTGTATCGATGGCAAGGCTTCCTTGAAACTGCTGTGCCTAATAAAGGAGAACCAGAATCTGACTGGGCCTCAAGTGAACCCAATGGAGTGGATGAGCATTGCATAAACATCCATGCTAATTTTGGATGGTCTGATTATGACTGCACTGAATATGAAACCCAGTTCATATGTGAAAGAAAATAACAGATTGATATGATTATATGTTGTTGTATTGATATATTCATTTACATGTATGTTTCAAGCTTCATATTCAATTTGCTAAGTTGAAGGCAGCATCTTGTCCTTAACCTAGTAATTCAAAGAAGCTGCTAACATTGTGTGATGATTTGGTGTTGTGATAGCTGCCAGATATAAATAGTATTTGCATTCTCTTGTGTTGCAGTGAAATACAAGCAAAATCCTAATTTTGCAATTAGTAGACAAGACATGCAATTAGCTTGTCGCAAATATACACACAGGAAACAGCATCAGCATTAGAAGTACTTCAAATTCTTATATATTAGGAGTCTACAGGTGATAGTACTAATAGCACATTTCAATGATTCTCAATTACGCATTTGCCTATTTTAACATGATATACTATGACCTTGTTTAACTTCTGAAAAAGTACACCTCACTAAGATATATGCTCATTTCCTCAGCTAAACTGAGTGTGATAGACAGCAGATATTATGAAATGACCAAACAGGCGCCAGCCAGATGATCAAAAAATCAGTCAATAATGAATTATGTCTTGAACTTAAAATACTTCTAGTTAACCCCATTAATAAAAACTACAATACAGAGCTAAAAGTACACACCATTTTTTTTCATCTGTAATCTCAAAAAGTTGTATGTACATTTACATTGCTGAGTTGAAGATATGATGGCACCATTGAAGTCATTCAAATGAAATTAAGACCGATATAAGGCTAAAAAATCAGCTGCAATATGATGTGATTTCTGTCTTTGTTGACTACCCCTTAGATATAGTAAACCCATAGATATAGATGTAGGGTTTATTATATCTATGACTATATCTATGACTACCCCATAGATATAGTAAACCCATAGATATAGATGTAGGGTTTATTATATCTATGACTCGCTGTACTACCCGGCGTTGCTCAAGAAATAAAAACTTTTTGATATTTTTTGGACATAAGTCATTTCCACACCACCCAGGAGGTAGAAAAATGGGGCATTACCAATTTTTTAAGGTGGCGGGTTCCCCAGTAGGCATATAAACCACCGAACATGTATACAATATTTAATATCTGAAAATTTTTTATTGTTGTACACGGCGTTTATTACATGACAATGAAAATAAAAATTCTCAAAAATATTTCATGAGCAAGACAGTTTGTGCCAATTCAAAGAATTTACAGAAAAAATAAAACACAGGTAAAGTTGTTTAAACGTGAAATAATTAGCAAGCAATGGTTAAATGTAGTCTATTTTGAAGTAGTCTGGCGTAATCATTGCATGATCTTTTCTTTGGAGGCATTGGATAATGTGTAGCTTTTGAGAATATATGTACTTAATAAATTATTAAAATTTTGTAGTTAAAATTTTGTTAAAACAGTGTCGGCAAAAATGGTTAGATGACATATTAATAATAACAATTGGAAACTAACTACATGCAAGTAATAATAACAGCGGTAGAAAGATGAATAATGTTTGAACTTAAAACACGGTATTGGAATTATTAAAAAAAAAGCAAATTGAAATGATAGTTATAACGAAACAAACTTTAAAAACTTATATTATAAACTTCAAAAGTTATAACAAATTTATAAATGTAATAAAATAGTGTAAATATGTATCTATACATGTAAATATAAGAGAGTGAGGAATAACTGACACTTGTAATCTTACACGATAGTACAGTGAAAAGCTAACAGATAAACTTAGAGTAGTTTTACAAATGTTGGCTGTAAAACGTGAAATTATTCACGAACTACAAATTGGTTAGGTTTAAATGAAAAGATGTGTAAGTTAATAAAAAAAGCGAGCACCAATAGGAACTTTGGTGAAACACGTGTGTAACAACTCAAATTTCATCTGTTGAGCAAAGGAAATTGCACTTGTTAATATACTATATCGCTATTAAAATAAACGTTAAATAATAAATTGAAAAACATTCATATAAACAAAAATGTTTTGAATAGAACTAATAGAAATAATGTAAAATTCGAAAATAAAAGACAGAAAAAGATTTTGTTCGTAACAAATGAATGTGGGGCGCAAAGTACCAAATGAGAATCAAGGATATATTTATTTCGAGAAAAAATTTTGTTGATACGATTTGACGAAAGCATCATAATTATTAATTATTATCATAATTTATAATCTGTGTACACATGTACGCATGTACGCATTGTATCAATAAATACGTCATTTAGCTGAAATTTTATGTTTGTGAAACCATTTACCGTAACGAATAACGCAGAACCCGACATGGCGAGCAACAGATATGTCCTAATAACGTGTACAATTAGTACATAAGTCACCAAATTTTGAGTTCGTAGATAAATTATTGTGAATATCGTGGGGCTAAACAAATTAGCCCTAACGAAATAAAGACAAAAAAGCATCGTGCTGCATATACATAAGTCTCAAAACATTTCTTCCTCGGAGCTTTGTAACGTGTGGGCGCTTTACTGCAACAATTAGCATGTGGTTATGATATATCAAATATGATATTGCCACAGATCAAAATTTCCAAACCGGGTGTTTGTAACGTGTGGGCGCAATGCTAAAATAATTGCTATAACTGGACAATGAATCCTACAAATATGCATACGACGACAACCTTTGAGCAATATATATATAGATGAGCCCTGTCCAGAGTTATAACCGTTTGAATGAGATCATTTTTTGAAATGCTCAGATTCAAGCGAGTGCTTTATTCTTGACGTATATAGTGAGCGTATATGAAAGAGTTTGCGAGATAAATGTTCCATCTTTTCTTAAGCAAAAAATCAGCACAAAATTTTTTATAAGTCATAATCGATGCTATTGCTAGTAAAATGCATTGTCCGTAATATCAAAGATTTTCGTCAATGAAAAATTTGCTGAATCATTATATCACATTTGCTGTGTTGACTCGTTTTATTGATGAACAACAGAATTTTAACAATGCTTCTTGTTCCATCATAAGTGGCTAAAAGTTTTCTAAGAATGAGTTAGTTAAATATTGGGGCAGACAGCTTATGGCTAGAGCTGACAGACATAATCAGCATTATGCTGCAGAGGAAGATAAAAGAAAGGATGTAAGTCTCGCTTTACTTTGAGTCTCCTATATAAACTGTATATATCCTAAACTAAAGTTACTTATTTTACTACTCACCAAAACATTTACTAATTAGTAAAATTATAATGCCTTGCTATCACCAAACAACGCATCATAAATTTTTTATTGTTTCACCTAGCTATAATACTTGCTTCAAATTTTCTTTCGCAGTTTTAGCTATTGAATTAAATTCATAATTATAATTTATGTTCATTTCTCACTTGGGGAAAGCAAGGAAAATGGACTGATCATTGCTCATCTTCAATTCCTAGAAACAAAGCTTATGCCAGGCGTACTTATGCTTTTGTTAAATATTTGTTCAAATTGTAATTTTAGGCTCTCACTGTAACTCCCAAATTAAAAGCTTTTTGTAGATGTACGTTAGAATGACATATCTATTAATGACATATATTTATTACATTTTTTTATTGATTACAGGATGTTTATGTGGTCCCACCAGCCGAATCAGCTTTGTCAGTGTGGAAACTGTCATACATAGAAAAGAGAAACATGATTGCGTGCTGCACATACCGTTATATGTGGAATTCTGTTTCTCAGACTGGTCTCAAGTGTGTTGCACTAGCACAGGTGATTACAAACTTTTTAAAACCAAGTCCATTGAGAATGAAGTTTCATAATTACCGACACTACTATGGTAAGTTTTGTAGCCACATGTAATTATATTTTTATTGCTGATAATTTTACGAGATGTCATATCACTTTCATGTGATATGACTCAAGATGATGCAGTAACTAAATAGTTTATATCTTGTAATGTAGAGTTGTCGCTACAGAAATATAAGATGACACAACTCCGAATGACAAAGTAAAGCAAGTTGAAAACATTGGATGGTTATACAGGTTGATGATTATAAAGTGAAAAGTTGCTAATTATTGCCATTTGATAAATATTACAATCATAATCACAATGAGTTTGAAAAAATTGGTACCTCGTATTTTGAAAAAGAAGGAATAAAGTTGCAAGTTTAAAAAATACATGTACTTGAAATAAGATTCTAACAGCATTTTACAAGCTGAATGCATGATGGGACCAGGCAATATGTTTTATAACAAGTAAATAAAGAATTATCCAATTTGGAATCAGTCCAAGTTTGTCTGAATGGCACATTCAGTTATAGACTTGTTTTAAGCTGTCAGGAAAAAAACCTAATTTAGTTTTGCAAAGTTTTGTTTTACAAAGCAGCTCTTGGGTCTTAAAGCTATGCACTATGTGACTAATGTTTGAAAACTGTGCAGAATTGGTCTGCTAGCTAAAACCCAGTACACATGCTGGTGATGCAAAATTTTTTACAAAACTCAATACAGTTTTGGATTTTCAACAGTCTTAGTTTTGACAGCCCGTGGCACTAAAAATATTAAGACTGTTTTACCTTTTCAAAAAAAGAGTAATATAATTCTTTTGGATTGTTTTGCAAACCAAAGCTAACATCTGCATTTTCTTACTTTCAGATTAAAAATGCATGTACATGTATTTTAGATGAGCAGCTCAGGTAGGTTTAACTATAGTGATAGTTGATTATTAGAGTAGAAGTGCAATAGAAAATAAACAAGTTATAAGCAAACACGATCAATTGTTGTGGCGGAACTTAGCATGGTTTAGGTATATCATCAATTATAATCAGTCAATAATATGTTCTGTGTACAACTTGAAATACTTCTTTTGTACGAGATTAATAAAAGACACTGTACAGAAAACTAAATTTGCACATGATTTCTTGCTAATTGCAATAACAAAAATCCTTTGAATGTAATTTTACACTGTTAAGTTAAGTTCCATGTAGTTTCATTGGGACTACAGCTAAGATATATTGAATGATAATAAAACATTACTCCGTTAACAGAAAAACAGAAAAAAAAAGTTATTGTTAAATTTACACCAGAGCAGTAAGAATTCATGCAATAACCATATATGTAGTTTAGAAACTTGATTATTAGGAGTTTCTGCCGAAGGAATACAGGAACACACAAATTTAAACAATACAGCATATGATGTTTCATGCATTTGAAATATAATCTAGGCTGATGACTACAATGCAAGTAGCTGTTAAATATTGTCATTTAAATTTTTTTTGCAAATACAGAATAACCTCGCTATCCAGTTTTAATTTGTTTCAGTGTTAGTCTTGTAAGGCAAAAATCCGGATAGTTGGGTACAGAAACCTATAGTAATTATATAATGCCAAAAACCCTGGTAAAATTATTAAATCTTTATATATGTACTGTACATAGTAGAAGTTAGTACCAAAGTAGTATGCTAACCTTAGTAACAATAGTTACCTACAATAATTTTAGTGTATTTTTTTTGCTATGATCTGTAATAAACTGTAGCGTTACAATGAACTATGTGCAGTACATACCGTAGGGTGTTCTTACCTTAAAGACAGACATATAACGTAGGCGTTAAATTTAGCTAAAATAAATATAGCTTATTAAAAACATACTTAAGACTATATTTTAGCATGTATTTTACAAAACAAAACTTAAATTTGATCATTGGCTGAAATTTTATCACCTATCTGTTTTCAGTTTCGTTTTCACTATAACTTGTAATGAATAACCATGAACTGAAATAAAGCTCACACCATAACGCTTTCAATCGATGATAGAGGAATTTCGGCAAACAGCATATTAATTTACTGTATTGCAAACCACATTATTTTGATGTGTTCAGCACACTGACTGCCAAATTTTAATATTGATGGATTTTGTTTGTTGATATAGTGTGACAAAAACGGCAGAGACAAAAAACTTTGTGTGTTCACATTGTAAGGCAAAAGTATTGCATAACCAAAACATCGCAACGCTGGGCACACTTTACTATAAAAAGTGCTTGCAGAAAATTGCACCCTCATTTAATAAAAGTTGCAATGGAAAACTACTGAATTACAAAAATTAAAAAGGTTTTTTACCATTGTACAAAGCGTACAAAGAGTTTTGAAGAAGATCAGTAATTTGTCTGAGCAAGGACACTTTAAATTCTTTTTGAGTGAATTTAATTACAAGACCTACATTTTTGTGTAAGTTCTGAAAAAAAGTATTGCAAAACTTCGATAAATAAACTAACTTTTGAAAACAATATAAATACCCGAGTATATAAAAACTACCTTAAAATATATTTTAGGGCTTTCTATAAGTGTTATGGTTGACATTTCATACTGAGCCGCATGTAATATTCAGCTCATATATTTTTGTTTCTTTGACATAAATATGTTAGCATAAGTAGTATTATTGCAGGTGAAGGAAGATTAAAATTAAACCGAGCAGCAATTTTTTCTAGATATTGTAGAGTAAGCATGGTGAAGTGTATTTATAGTTTCCAAGGTCACAATATGTTGTTAGTGAAAGTATTTATATATATGCAGTAAAACTGTTGAAAAATATAGATTATTGTCAAATGAAATAACTCGCTGAAAGGTTATTAAAAACACGAGTAAAGTTTTTTTTTAAATTACAAAATATATTGAGCTACTCAGAAGAATTTAAACAAAAAGTTCATAAATAAACTAAAAAAAGTGCCCTACAAGTCATCTTCAAAAGCACAATCTTTTGTAAGATTAAATTTAACAATCTCACCACCATATATAATATATTACTTTTGACACGATCTTTATTTACAAGAAATGAAAAATATTTTATTAAACATTTTATAGCTCCACACAAGACTACACATGGTTGGAAGTTTGAAGCAGGGAAATACTACAAAGTTTTATTAATGCTAATGTCAGAGGTAAGTAGACAAGGCATTTATGGCCGAAAAACAAAATCAAATCTCATCTTGCATGATAAATGCTGTTTTTAACTTTTTTACTGTTACTTTTTCTAAACTTTAAATTTGTGACTAATAAATGGTTTCTAGCTAAAATTTAGAAGCTTGAGATACAGTTTCATGATAAGCAAGATTAGTTTTTCATAATATAAAAAATAAATCCATTACGCCACTATACTCAACACAAGTCATAATACAACCTACATTAGGTTTAAAAGAATTAATTTTTTGTCTGAAACTAAACATATTAGCAATTACCTATGAAAATAATATAAATGTAAAAGTTAGGTAAAAAAATCAAGTGCCATTGTGGAACCCATTGTAAAACTGTCACTCAGTGACAATGTTTCTTTTTTAAATATATAAGGAAAATATGAATAGTTTGCCTTCAAAAATTGGCACGCAATTACCTTGTTTTAAAACTCGTTCGTGTCTTGAGGCTATTAAAATTACCAAGCTAATTCAATTTATTTGTTGTGGGTGATTAACTTATTAATTTCAGGCTCGAGGCTTCTACACTCAGTTCAACTAAACTGGAGAATGAACAAAGAAAGCTGCACATGATGACCCATTCATGGACAGTTTCATGCAATTTTCACAAGTTTATTTTATCTACATAAAACTTTATAATATAGCATAGTATAGTTCTGTACACGGGTTAGCTAGACTTTGAATGCTTCCTAGTATATCTATATTATCATTGTCAATGGTCTGTTAGTTCATTCATTCGTCTGTTTCTTTTTTGATCCCAAACCAATCTTTATTGTCTGATTGGCAAATTATTCAATAGTTTTAGGTGACTGTTTAGATCACCAGCTTAGAACATCAGTCTAGTTGGCTGAATGACAGAGGTGTAGAGATATGGCCACACATGACAATTTTATCGTTGGTTCTGATCGGAATAACGAAATAAACAAAAAACACAAAATTATTTGGCCGAAATACACAGAAATTTCAGAGCTGTTTATGCACACCAAAGTCGTCAGCGAAACACTTTTAATTGGTTAAACAAATTATTAGCAAGCGCGATTCTAGCAGTTTATATAGTCCGCAACTATATAGTCTATATAGTGTCTGCAAGTTTATATAGATGCGACGCGCAAGAAAAATACTAACACAGTTTGCCATAGTAAACACAATGAATCTGATATGATTGCGCTAAAGATGGCAACTTTTTCTACAACGGAACTTTTGCTGCTTAAAGAAAAATTTTATGATTACAAAATAAAGGATTTGTAGCCATGCTGTCCAAACGATAAAAAACCAACAATAGCACAATTTAGGCAGTTGCATCTTATGTACTATGTTGAGTTGCGCTAGTACTTTTAATGTGTGTCGTAATTAATTTCTTAAACTATATAAATTGCAAAAGCTGCTAGAATCGTGCTCGCTGATAATTTGTTTAGCCAATAAAAAGGGTTTCATTGACTATTTCGGTGTGCGTGCACAGATCTGACAATTCTGTGAATTTCAGCAAAATAATTCTGTATTTTTCCTTCATTTCGTGATTTCGGTCAGAAACAATGATAAAATTGTCACGTTTGGCTGTATCTTAAGCCAAATCTCAGTGTTATCAGTGTACAGAGCTTTGTGATTGCATGAGAGTTTACCCATTGGAAAAGCTAGTTTTGTAACACAAGAATAAAGTGATTGGGCATCTATACTGCACGCCATTTTTTCTGACATTTTATCGTCGACTGACAGTTTTGTACAGAGCTCACCTAAACTTTAGGTTTGTTCTAGTACATATGTCTATTTGTTGCTGAATTGAAAGTATGTCAAATAAAGCATCTTTGTAATTATTAAAGCATACAAACTTTTTCATGATGATGATGCTACAAATACGTTGAGCCAAATACCTTCTTGTTGCCTTGATAAAAGCTTGTAGTTCTAAAGGTAAGTGTGTGTTTGCAGCTACCATAATAAAATTTTAGGTTTTATATACATTCTCTAATCGTAGCTTATTACTGGACTAATTTTTGGGACATGCTTGTAAATTTTATGATAAAATATTTAGCCATACAACATGAATTTGTGTCCAAATATGAAGTCATGCAGCACAAGATAGTAGATAATGGAGAGTAAATAACATGATGAAGTGTATTTGCGGTGCCTGAAATCAAAAATATAATGTAAGAACATATTATGATGAAACTTTATATGCAGTGGTCGAAGTGAAAGCGTTAAAACAATAGATTGCAATCAAAGGAAATTACTCTTTGAATGATTAATACTGTAGAAACACCAGCTAAATCAATTTGTTGAGCTACAGAAAATATTGAGTTAGGCAAATAAAGCTAAGAACTAGAAGGAAGTTGTCAAAGAGTTAATCTCAACCAAGCACATTTGTTCATTGATTCAAAGTGAACAGAGTCTCACTATATATAATATACCTATTCTAACGCTTCCTTTTTTACAAGTAATCACATATTCTGTAAGGCAACATATAGCACTGCGCTGGGTAAAGGTATTTAATTGAATTACTTGTGGAGTTTTTCATTTTGTACCTATCTTGTATACTGACTGCTTAATGTTAAACAAATTTTGCTAAACTGCAAGAAATTGTTTTTATTGACTTGAAGTTGCTGCCAAAAACTCAGCAAAATATAATTTTTTAATGTTGTCAACATTAATTGATTCACATCAAAGTATGCTGGTTGTTATTGTTGTTTTTGTTGGTGTTACAAGCTTTAGAAAGGTGATATCCATAGGCTGTGTGCCGCCATTTTTTTTTGCAGTTGTTTTAGCTTAACCTGCAGTAACCACAGTGATGAGCACTCTCTTCAGAATAATCTCCAACTCCAGCACAATTGCCCTCCCCACAATCATATCACTCATATCTCATGGCAAAATTTTAGAACTTTCCATATCTGCCTTTTCAAAGGGCTCACTGTTACTCTGTGACTGCTTCAGTGTGGTGATCATACCATTATTTTATTTCTTACGTATACAATCAACTGCCCCAGCTACTTTGCCATGACAGTACTTGTACTTTATTTATTCAATATCGCTTCATTCACTGACCAAATACCATCTCATCTTTCTCTTGTCATAACACAAATGTTTTAACATAATATTTGCTTGCCTTTCTATGATTTCTTCTTAGCATCTGATGTTGCAAAGTTATAAACCTATTCTCAGTATTTTTAGAGCTTCTGATTTTAACCATCAACGGGATTCTTTTGCACTATTGTCTCTAGTTTTGCTTATATGTAATCCTTTCTTTATTTGCTCTACTTCTGAAGTTTATTCTTGTTTTTATTTGTTGGGCTCTAAATCTTACATACTTTCTTTACTGCTACTTTAAATATACCTTGACTAGCCTATCTCAATGATTAAATTTCACAAACTTTGGTGTTTTTAGGGGTTGACATTCATAATCTATTGTTTCTTTTATACACATTAATCCTTGTCTCCCTTTCTCATCTATTGTTTAAAATTCAATAAATACAGCCATGTAATCTTTCTATAAGCAGCTGTTTATTCCTTTTCAAGTTGTGCTTTTAATTTTCTTTTGCTCTGTTTGTTTAAAAACATTTACTATACTCTTTCATTCCTCCAGTTATAGGTTGTGACCTAACAAGAAAAACTACAGCGCTTTGGTTTTGTCTTCTCCTAAACAGACACATTTCTACTAAATATTTTTATACAACCCATGGAATCCGTCAACACCTGAATCTAAATGTGACTCTTTACTCACTATCATTACCTTTCTTGTTTTTCTATCCACAACTCCTATTTTCTTTACAGTATAATAAAAAGTTCCAAATATGCAATGAACAGCTGCAACAATCTATGAGTTTACAGTTTTAGTCATGGTTGCTTTATACTGACTTCTTCATAATTTTTTTGCTTTTTGTCAGTAAGCTGCTCTTTACCCTCATAGTGGGAGCAAGGAGTTCATTCTGATTCGAAACACGTAAATGAGGTACTTTTATAAATAAGGCAAACACAGAGTGGTTCAGTTGCAACGCTGGTGTAAACCAGTGTCAATAAACATTGACTCCTTTACCATTGCACAGTTTATATGATGCAATAGCTGCACAGGAAAAAGCCATACATCGAGGCTATTTTTTATTGTTATGCAGCTTTTATTTGATATACCTAATTGAATGTATTTGATTAGCTGACAAGGGATCCTCTCAGAATATTTTCTAGAAAACCGATATCATCGTGGAAGTCTAGAAATCATTAAAATGCAAACACATGCAAGTATTATAATTTGAGTTCAATCTTTGGCTGCTAGATGCTGCTCCAAGTTCTCACACAGTCAAACTTTAATAAACAATCAATTTAATTGTCAATTAAACTAAAGTATGAAACTAAGTTGCGTTGGCTTAAAATAAAAATTCCATGATAAAATAACCTAATTATGACTTTGAATGCTTTTGAGCTCTTAAAGCACTTATATAAAACAGAAGTTATGATGACTCTTGTAATGCTGTCAGCTAATCTTTAGCTTTAGGAGTATTCAAACTATTCAAACATGAATTTCAAATGATTCCTGGTTAGCTTGCATATAATGACTAATGATCTGACATATTTAATGTGTTTTAGTGGCCATAAAGTTAGTACAAAAAAAAGTTAAATAACTGAAATACAAAACCTTTTTTGTTGTTTTTTTTTATTTTTTGTAGGGCAAAGCTGTCGATTACTTCAGCTTTCAAAATTAACTTTAGTTTTAAAAAGAGGCTGCCAACCATTAGATTGGAAGAATAAAGAAATCAAGAAAAAGCTATCAGTGAAAAGGACTAAACAAAAATTAAGCTGTAAACAATGGTGAGCCAGATTGTGACTGGGTGGAAAGTGAGCCTAACTAAGGTATCGACTACTGCATGAATATAGCTATGTAAGTCATTGATAGCTTGAAGATAGCCGCAATACACAAATACCATTCTTTATGTGAGAAAATTAGGCCATTTGAAAATAAAACTTGGAAGTAAAAATTGAGGAACTGACCTGTTTTGCCATGCCTTACACCATATTTAAACATATTCTACGTAAGTAGAAAACATAAAAGTAGTGATTTCGTATCAACATATCATATACAAATATTAAAAAGTTGAACTTTCTCTATATAAATTTGCAACAGCTTAAAGTTTGTGGCTGTATCAAAGTAGTCTCCCAACTGTTTTATAGAATAGTAATCAAACTCACCAGTTATTACCTAAATAAGATGTTTTTTGTGCATATGAGAATATTGCAGTAATATCAAGTCGCATCATTGTCAAAGCATTCTGTAGTGAATTTACAGTAAAGTAGCGAAAAGGCATAAATAAACAAGTGGAAGTGTTTGCTAAAAAAATATTTCTACAAATTTTTATTTCTAAAATCCATGATTGCTCAGAATACACATTTTCAACAAAAAAGTGATGCTGTTATATATTCATACTCTTGTGGTACTATATATTAAATGTAAAAGCGCTACTAGAACAGATGCATCTAAAAGGAAATGACTGAGTAAGAAGGAAAGAGAACTAAGAGAAAACTGAGTGAGATACATTCAATTTGTTATGTCATAACAGCCAAATCAGAAACTGTTAGATCAAAAGGTGACAAAATTAAAACTAAGTTTAATATCATCCTTTATTTTAGGAAAGCAGGAGTATTCTCTGTCAGCACATTTCAAAACATCTGTTGTAAGCTGCCACATACCATTGTAACAGCCAGCAAAAATACATGAAATAAAATTTCATTTTAATTGATCATAATCATTTGTTAGAGATTAATAACTGAACCACTAACTCAAAACAGCATATACATTCTCATAAAAAATTAAATATTAATCTACATCCTAAACAACAAAAAGTAATAGGCAATGTTGTGTATTGTTATTTAATGTTGAATGGTATGCTTCGTGCTGTCTAACCCCTTTCTACAGTTTATGAAGTACATGAGTAGTATATATATTTTTTACTAGTTAGTTAAATTATAACATGTTTTATATATGTATTTAAATTGCAATTTAGTACTGTACTAATTCTGTTAAATGCTGATTATTTGTTTGGTACAACATGTCTTTACGCAGAATATGTTTATAGCTGAAAGAGAATAAATATGAAATCATACAGACCATACTTGTGGATACTGATGGGCTGTCAAAAGTATATGTATTTATTGAGGTCAAAGTATGTCTCCAGTGGGAGTCTATTGAAAGGTTTTCATAGCCATAAAATAAATAATGAAAGGCAGTTGCTTGTTCTTCTTTAAGAATATATTGATTTTTATTCCAAAGGAAATTAATTTCTGGCAGATCAATAGAAAGACTCCGTAAATCAGTTTGAGATTGCTAGCATTAATAAGTCATGCATAGAAAGCTAAAAAATAGTTTGCATTGTTGTCAATAAAAGTTGGTTTTAAGTCAGTCAATCTTGAAAGTAAATTTGCATATTAAATCAAAATCAACTCAGTTTTCACCATTTAGGTATATAATATACTATTTCTGACATTTCCTTTATTAACTAGCAATTGAGTACTCTGCTAGGACCAGATGGCTCTGAAATTATTTAAGCAAGTTTGACATGAAATAAGAGCTCCGAGAATCAGTTCATAAAATGTTTACAGTAGAGCTAATATGTTTAACAAAGATAAGGTGGCAATTCAAATACTTGTGATATCATAACAGGAGTTGGAAAAACAGGAAATACGATGAAGATGAAGGAAATCAATAGCCTAGGGAATCAGAGCAACTGTAATAAAATCAATTAAAGTGTTGTTGACTGCTATTCATACAAGAAGAGTTGTCGTGTAGGTAATCAATAACTCAAAGATCTAGGACTAGTGTTACTGTATCAAAGTCAATTTACACATTGTTAATACCTTTTCCCATAAAGACTGAAAGTTCTCTCTACAGTTTAGCTGTTGGCATGCTGTCTTTGTTAGTCATCTGCTTTTTGATGTTTAGAGAAATGGTAAGTGAAATAGCAAAATATTGAATTAACAATTTTATATACTGTATGAGGTTCTTTTTTCAATTTTTAGAAAGAACGATAACAATGATTCAGCTATGTTTTTGGTATCTTTAACTGTTAATAAGAGTAAAACTTGTTATAAAACTTAGTTTAAAACATCTATACAAGTTAATTACATGATTTAGTGAGTTGTATATTAAAACATATCTATACAAGTTAATTACATGATGATTTAGTGAGTTGTATATTAAAACATATCTATACAAGTTAATTACATGATGATTTAGTGAGTTGTATATTAAAAAATATCTATACAAGTTAATTACATGATGATTTAGTGAGTTGCATATTAAAAAATATCTATACAAGTTAATTACATGATGATTTAGTGAGTTGTATATTAAAACCGTACCTCAAATTTCTAAAAAAAAACCAACCATTCACACCCGATGGGTGCTACCAGTTCCCAGTTTTAGAACAAGTGATGTAGTATAATACTGGTGCTTTGAATATGTTCATTTTTATGGTACTTTGAACGCTTCAGATCCTAACATTCTTCATGTTGTACTGTTTATTAGTTGGCGATCAAGGTTTTTTATATACTTTTGGTGAATTAAAGGTGTTCAATACATTGAATTATATATATTTGTTTTATATTATTCTAAAAGTATTTTTTTTTAAAGGGCAACAAGATTATTCATCATACGCTTCCTGTATCTCTAGTGTGATACAATTTTAAATAGTACAATTATACTATCTGATGAAACATATCATAATTGTACATATTACATATTGTGATCTGAAATAATATCATATAAAATGCTGAAATGTAGTATAATATGATGCTATATCATAAAACATTAATAACACAATAACATACATGTAATATATTATTATAATATCAAAAAACAATATATGACAATCTAGTAAATACCATGCCTAATCCTATCACGGATAATTCAACAAATATAATGTTTATCTACGGTGCTCTGCTTTTTTTTCCTTTCTTAAACATATGGCACTAACAAGAAGCTGCTAATAATATTCATTCAAAAAATTTAACATTAGCGAGGAGACAGTTTGTCTGCCAAGTTATAAGAGATCAATAAATACACTGAATCCGACAGCTGCTGACAATATTGATGAATTGTGATAAGCTTGTATGTTTATGCAAAGTAATTGATTCAGTAATTAACTTCATCAAAATACTATAAATGTATGTCCTTTGGTAAAATATTGAGGAGTCCTGATGTATCTCTCTCAAAAAAAATATTTGAAAACCTAATAAGCTCAATGAGTACAGCATAGGCCTATTCATTAAGTATGAGCAATAAGAATATATGCATAAGTTAATTTATTTCCTTTTTATTTCACAGACATGAAGCTCAATTCTAATCATGTTAGTATTTGAGCTTGTTTCGCAGATATGCCCTGGTAATACGCTATAAACTAGATGTGAGTTTGATATAAGATAATGCTCAATAGACTGTGATATGCAGATTAAGTGGATGTTACAGTTTAGGCTCATTATGCAAACTTCATTTCCAAGTAGTTACAGTAGCAATAATAATTTCAGGAAACATTGGGAGTGGACTCAAATGAGCAGATGTTTCGCCAAGAAGATTACTGTCTAAAGGAGGATAAAATGGATCGACAATCAGACATAAAATCTGAGTTAGAGTGTATGACTCTGTGTATGTCAGAAACCAACACGTGCATAGCATGTTATTATGAATCAAAAACATGTTTCTGGACAGAGGTTTTGGGACTCGAGTGCCAACCTCAATTACCAACTTACCGTGGTAAGTTTTTACCAATGTTACTATCTTCAATATATTTTCTGGTTATTTGTTGTACCTCTTCTTTTAAGGCCAAAATGTTGTGACTGGTCATCTTGGTAATAAATATGTTACTGTTAAATAAACACAGGTAAACTCAATAAAATTTTTCAACATTTTTAAAAATTCCTTAGATCAAGAAACCAAAGGTTTATTTTACATGTAATTAAAAACATCTTTTTAAAAGCTGAAAAACAGTGTAGTTGTTTGAGTGATACTCAAGCATCTGAAAATAATAGAAAGATTTAAAAATATTTTGTGTATTTTAGCTATTGGTGTCTGTCCAGAAAACTACATCTACAACTCTCACTCAGAAACATGCAACAGGCTGGTAGAAACAGCAATGAACTGGTTTGAAGCTAACAGCACATGTCGGGATGCCGGAGAGTATCTGGTGACATTTTTAACAGTTGAGTCATCAGAGTGGCTCAGAAATAAGGCGGCTGAACTTTCTACAAGCAATCCTGGTAAGATATATCACCTCATTACCTTCCCTCAAAAATGTTTTGTTTCGTTATTAACTATTTTAGTCATTTCATATTTATGTCGCTTGTTTAGAAAAGCAAAGCAGTATTTGAAAAGAAAATGTTTGAATACCTGACAATTGAGAGTAAATTAATAAAGTTATTTCTACTGATAGTTTGAAATCTTAAAAATCTCCCACTGAAAGTGGCTAATGGTAAGCATTTGAAAAAAAAACTTTGTTAATGACAATGTGATGGATCCGTAAAAATATTATATCCATACATATATACATACATATGTATATATACAGCATAAATGTATTAAATGCATATATGTTGTATACATATAATAAATGTCTAAATGTAGCTGAATAATATATAACAGTATTTACTTTTACAATTATTTATGTATACAAATATAGTGAAGGTGTAAGTAAATACATTTATTAATATATAATTTTATGTATCATGTAACATTATATATATTATGTTATATAATTTGGATATTATATATGAATGTATATTTCTAGTAGCAGTAAAAGTAATCTAAGGCAATATTTGGAGTGTTTAAAAACTAGCTTTTAGTGACCTTCTACATAAATCGCAGTTATGTTTAAAATAATACAAAACATTTAAACCCAGACTACATTTAGATATCTTAATTTATTTAGGTTAATTAACAGTACATAGTTTTTTTGTTAATGATTTTTTCAAAGATTTTTTCCGCTATAAAATAATTTTTGTTATATAATTGCAAACATATACAATGATTTTAGCCATTTATTTACAGATGGTTGAGCAATTTCAAATTGTATATTCCAATCTTATAAGACAAATTTTACACATTTCTTAAGCAGTGATAAAAAAAGCTTTGATTTTTAGACCTGACTCCTACTGTACATGCTTCAACTAACTTTTGGAACCTTGAGTTCATGCTTTTAGCTGAAGTTAGACAAATATTCAAAACAACAAAGTATAATTAAAGTAGATTATAAATTCCAAAATTGTTAATTAATTGCTTCAGAAACTCTTTCAACTTTTACTTTTCTTAAGTGCTACAGCTTTTTAAATTCAGAAAGTGAATCACACCAGCTTTTTGATACTATTCAACTTATTTCAAAGCATTATGTTTTGTTGATGCAAATTTATTAAGAGTTGTTTAAAAGGTTAGAGATAAGTTAGCAGATTTATTGCATTCAAAATGTTTAATATCGGTCCATCGGAACAAGAAGGCCAAATATGTGCAACGTCCGCCTAACCCGTAATAGGGCTAAATTTATCTTCCAAAATATCTGATGAGCCAGTTGAAAAAATAAATGGCCAGTCTCTATTTGGTAGCCACCTTCAGTTGACCACCACTATAGACGAGGTTTAAAAATAGAGCGCCATAGCGTTCAATTATAAATTTTATGGTAAGTATGCATTAAACATTTTGTATGTATAAATATAATAATTTACCTTTTTTATATATACATATATAAATTTATAAAGGTATAAGTAGATATATTGATTTATATACAATTATATACTATAAAACATAATATACATTATGCTATATAATTTTGATATTATTTATGAATGTATATATCAACTAATAGTAATGGTAACCTAAGGCATAATTTAACAAAGTTTAAAAACTAGCTTTCAGTAACCTTCTACATAAATCACAGTTTTGTTAAGAACAATACAAAACCTTTCAACCCATACTGCATTTAGATATACTAATTTATAAAAATTAATTAACAGTTCATAATTTTTTGTTAATGACTTTTTCAAAGATATACAATTATTTTAGCGATTTACTTACAATTGATTGAGCAATTTCCAATCATATATTCGATTATCTTGAGACGAATTTAACACCAATTTGAAGCAGTATTGCAAAAAGCTGTAGTGTTTTAGATCTGACTTCGACTGTACACACTTTGACTAGCTCTTGGAATCTTGAACTCACGCGTCTAGCTGCAATTAGACAAGATGTTTGAACAAAAAGTATGGTTGAAAGTGACTATAAATGCTGGCATTGTTAACTAGTTACTCCAGAGGTTCTTTCCATTTTTAATGTGCTTCTAGTTTTATTTAATCCTAAAAACACACTATGATACATTTTTACCATAGTAAAACTAACTTACTACTGATATATAAAACAGAAACAAAACATTTAGTATTAAAAAGATCCTAAACTTTTTATTCATTCTCCTTATTTTGACTAATGAAACAGCAATAAAGTTATGAACTTACCCCTTAAGCATTATATGATTGAGCCTTTTATCGTCTGTATTTGCTGACTTAGAATATTTCTGGTTTAATCATAGCATGGGGTGAGTATGCTTGGATTGGAGGAATGAAAGAACCAGGACAAGGGTACCAGTGGAGGGGATTAAACACTCATGATGTTCCTAGCAAAAGTGAAATAGAATCCGATTGGGCGACTTCTGAACCCAACTCAGATACCGAAAATTGTATGGCTATTGGAGCAGCATACGGATGGCTTGATGCAAATTGTGATACGCACCAGTTTCCTTTTTTGTGTGAAGGAAAGTAGACTGTTCGATTTGGTTCTATCGAAAAATGAGATTCTTACATATTATAAAATACATCTTTTGCAGTAAAAATAGAAATACATTAGTGGTTTTATAGCAATGAACTTCTAATATAATTGAAACTCTGTGTGTGTCAGGGTATTGCTGTGGTGAACAGACTTCAAACTGCTGTACTAAATTCTATAGAAGCTAGAAAATACTTTACATGACCGTTCATGGCAAGTTTTAGATAAAAAACTTTCCCCATTTTTTTGCCAGTGTTAAAAAACTCATAATGCAGTAATTTGACAATCAGTGCGTTAGGGGTGTGTTAGGTAAAATGAAACAATTATTACAAGCATGCAAACTAGTTTCGTGCACTGTAAGAGATTGCCATAAGTAATCAGTATGTGGATAATTATAGAATGGTATAAATATATACTTCTTATGTAATGGTAACTTGGTCTAAGTGTCACAAGATTGTGGCAGTGAACAGATTTTTGGACTGCTGTGCCGAAATTTATTAAAAATTGGACTAAATGACCGTTTAATAAAAGTTTCAGACAGAAACTTCACTATATTTTAATGATGTTGTGAATAAAAATTGAATGTTGTAGTATGACAGCTAATATACCAGGTCAATTAAAACTTGTATTAAACCTATGATCTTATAAATTTCACAAACTACATATTATGAAACAGAAGTAAAATTTGTTTTATTTGTTAAAAATTTCTCTACGTTTTATTGACACAATTGATGATCTCTCACGACAAACCAGACTGACATGATAATTATGTATATAACAGTGCGACTATAGAAAAATAAATATTTTAAAGCTAATTGCAGGTTAGAAATTCTGGCTATTCAAATAAATTTCTAAAAGCATCTGGTGGATTAGTAACACGATAGGCAAGTGTAAAGATAAGTTTATTAAATGTTGACATGAGAGTTAATAAATTTTTAAAACTCAAAATAAAGTCTCAAATAATATAACAGGAAACAATCTATTGATTCTAATGTAAATTCATATGTAAAAACTGAGCTGGAGTTAATGTCACTAGGTGTGTCAGGAAATAACACGCGTATAGCATATGCGTAAGGTTTAGACAGCTTCCTGTTGACAATTGTCTTATGCCTTGTGTGCCAAAGTGAACTTCTCGCATATCACGGTAAGCATTGATTATGCTCGCCTTGATCAATAAACGTTTTGTTTACTTGGTTTAGCTTTTGATCGAAGGTTGTAATTTTGCTGCTAGTCCTTTACAAGATAAAGTGCTACTGCTTCTTAAACTTGGAAAGTAAATCATACTAACTTTCTGATACTATTCAACCTGTTTTAAAGCATCCTAAGACACGCAAGCACTTTGAAACTTAAAAATTGTTTTCAAAAAACAGAAGAAAAATTGAATTAATTGAGCAAAAGCTGAGTTCATAAAAGCTGATCAAGCCTAATGTTTACACCCAAATCAAATAAAATAAGCAGGTTCCATTTTAAAACCACGAGCTTACAAACTACAAAAAAATTAACTATCTTTTCTCAATATTTTTGTGTTAATCAATAGTAAAATTTTTAACTTTAAAAAAAGCAGATGGTATACATGTAAATAGAACCAAAGCAATATATTTATTTCATTGCTGTAATAACATAAAGCTCACTTAGCATGCAATAGAATAATTTATAAAAAGGCTTTTGCAAACAGACAGATTTTTATAGCAGTTTTTTTGTCAATCTAAAATTAGATAGTCAGGCAATGTTACATTGTTAATTGTTTAAAACTGGTGTTTGAAAAAAACAAAAAAATTCTATGGCATTATTCTGAATCTGTTGGGAGTGTGTTGGTAGTAAGTCATAGTCACTAGCAACAATCTAGCAGAAACCATAGATACATGAACTGCAATCTATCTGTTTTTGTTAAGACGTGAAAATGTTATAAATTAGTGTCTCCACAGTTGAAATATGCTACAATAGACACAGACTTTTTTTTTTGAAGTCCTTTTTTGATTACCTTAAAATAAATTAGTGTTATAAGTGCTACTATTAATTTTTCCTGTGTTTAGATACATGTAAAAGTAAAAACTATTAATGAACTATATAAAGTGACTGTTACTAATAAATTAAAGTATAATGCTTGAATTTCACGGCGGCTATAACATAAGTATCATCTGGCACGCTATACTAGAAATTACCTGCACACAGGCTCAGTCACAGAAATTATTAATTAAATACAGCAACAATAATAATAATAATCTTGAGGCACAGGTTAGCTGTTCTAGTGCTGATACTTAACAGCTGAAATTTATTATTAATGAAATATGACAATAATAGTAATTTCTGTTGCACAAATTGGCTAACAATTATTGATTTAGTGCTATTTTTGAAAGTGTTTAACCACAGTCGCTAATTAAACTCATCAAAATTGTTTCCTCATAGCTTATTTCAGTTTCTAAGCACAACAGAGAATATTAAAAAGTTTTAGAAGCATCTCAGTAAAAAATATGGCTAATAAAGCATGTAAAATGTTGTTAGTAGCAGTAATATTTTGTGCCAAGAGGACTTTTTAAAGTGTTGGTACCAATAAAAGAATTGGCATCAAATTTGGACACTCTAGATGGACTAAAGTATCCATAGCGTGGCATGATTGTTTATAAAAGGTGCTTCATGAAGTGTTAATGGAAGAATTAATAGATATGCAAGTGACCAAGTGTCTACTTAAACATGTGTAACATAATATGAGGAATTGAGATAACAGGAAAAAATGATTTAGAAATTTGTATAAAATTTTGTTGAAATTTAGAAGTTTAAACAAAGCATCCATGAAGTTAATCAATAACTCATGAAGCCAGGGACTGAAATTTTTGTAACCTGACACAATGTTTCATAATAATCGCTTCATGAAGTGTTTATAATGTAATTAATATATATGCAAACGACCAAGTGTCTACTTAAATATATGTAACACGATATAAGGAGCTAGGACAACAAGAAACAGATGATCAATAAAGTTAATCTCCAACCCTTGATCCCAGGACAGCTAGAGGTCTATTAAAACTAATTAAAGCAATCTTGATTACCATTCATTGAAAAGTGTTATTGTTTTTACAGGTTTTAGCTAGGTAATCAAAGATAACCTTTAGTTAAGCAAACTCATCAGTTATTACCTAAATAAAATAATCTTTGTGTATACCCTAGGACACTTATGTATTCGCCTCATCTAACTTTCGCGTTTTCATGGAGTCATCTTGTCGCGAAAATTTCATGTGGGAAACTAAACTATTATAACGAATGAGCGAAAACGCGAAATTAAATAGCTTTGTTCATTGATAGTCCAAGAAACAAATGGCAGCAAGCGATCAAATTGCATTATTGACCTCACCCACACCATTCTACCTGCGGTTCACAATTACAAACTAGTTCTAAATTGAAATTTTTTTTCTTATTGGTGAACCAGGCCCGTATTTTCTGGGGCGGCTGGCCGGCTGAGCCGTTCCAACTTTTTAGGAACTTTCTGCGGCTAAGTACAGTCAAACTCGGATAACTCACCCTCGGATAAAATGTAACATTTTATCTCAAACACTAGGTTAACTCGAACGAATTTGTTTAGTCCATTCTCATGCAATGATAAATTGATTCAGATAAATCGACCTCAACATCACTTATTCGAAAAGTTATTTGCCCAACGGCTATGGAGACGGTTTTTATTGCTGTAGAATATCACTTTATTCGAAGTCATAGAGACAAACTTCAACTTTTAGTAGTTCTTAGGCGTCCTTATTATCATCATCAGTGGCAAAATATTCTTGTTAATGACCTTTATAAAGGTTTGTAAAATATTAAGTTTTACCAAACATCCGCTTGGCCATGTCCCATCGAAAGCGTGGAAACCTCCATATGAACTTAAAATAAAATTGGCAAAATTGATCTTTGTTAAAACGCTCAAAAGAAAAATATGTTTTTTTTAGAGCGTTTTAACTGCGGTCAAGTTTTGCCTATTTAATTTAATTCAATTTAAAAGCGTCTTGTCAGTCACATCACCTAAAACAAGACATCTCAAAAAAGAGAAAAATGTTGATACTTTCTGATAAAAATTTTTAAAACTTTACACGAAAGGCCTGGCTGAGGCACTACATAAGACAAACTGGTTGGGGGCTTACACCGCCCCCTCAACACCCCCAGATGTTTATAACTAGTCGCCTAACATTAGTCGCCTCAACTTGCAACCAGGGAATACAGGCCTGTAGTGACCAAAACCTGAGGAATCTAATTATGTTTGTTCCACTGCATTTATTTTCACATCACTATATTTTCGCTCTCATCAGAGCTGCGAAATTAAGTTGCAGTAAAATTTTACTCTGTATGCTACTCATGAAACTAAATACTAGCAAAGTATAAGTGTCCTAGGATAAAATGAAATTGCAGTAATACCAGGTTGCATCACTGTAGAAGCATTCTGCAATAAAATTTACAGTAAAGTAGCGAGAATGCATAAACAAACAAAGGGAAGTGTGTGCTAAACCAATATTTCTACGCGCCATGGTAATCCATGATTGCTCAGAATACTCATTTTCAACAAAGAAGTAGTGCTGTTTTATATTCATACTTTTGTGGCATTATATAATAAATGTAGAAGCGCTACTAGAACAGATGCATCCAATATGAAGTGACATTAGAAAACTTAGTAAGATTTATTTGATTTGTTCTGCCATAACAGCCAAATCATAAACAGTTGGATCAATAGGTGACCAAAATTAAAGCTAAGTTTAGTATCATCTTTTGTTTTAGGAAAGTGAGATTAATTTCTGAATGTATATTCTAAACAGCTGTTGTAGCTTGCGACATACCATTGTAACAGTCAGCAAAAAACGTGAAAGTAAAAATTTATTTGACTTAATTATAATCAGATTTTAAAGATTATTAACTAAACCACTAACGGAAAACTGCACATACACTATCATAAAACAGTACATATTAACATTATTACATTCTAAAAAAGAGAGGAAAATGTAATGGTGAATAGTATGCTTTCTGCTGTCTAACCACTTTCTACAGATTCTAAAGTACAGGGGTATTATATATATTTTTACCTGTTTTTTAAATTATAACATGTTTTATATATGTATTCAGATAGCAATTAATTACTGCACTAATTCTGTCAAATGCTGATCATTTGTTTGATAAAACATGTTTTACGCGAAGCACATTTGTAGCTGAAAGAGAGTAAGTTTGAAATCATACAGAGCAAGCTAGTGGATAAAGAAGAGCTGATATTGTCAAAGGTATATGTATTTGTTGAGGTCAAAGTATGTGTCCAATGGGAGTCTATTTAAAGGTTTTCATAGCCATGAAATAAATAATGAAAGCCAGCTGTCTGTTATTCTTTAAAAATATATTGATTTTTATTTAGGAGGAAATTACTTTCTGACAGATCAATAGAAAAATTCTGTAAATCAGTTTTTGAGATTACTAGCATTAGTAAGCCACATATAAAAAGCTAAGAACAATTTCTGCATTAACCTCAAAAAAGTTAATTTTAAAGCAGTCATTCTTAAAAGTAAATTTGCATTTTAAATCAAAACTAACATTATTTTCACCATTTAGATATATAATATACTATCACTGACATTTCTTTTATTTACTAGCAACTGAATACTCTGTTAGGACTAGATGACTCTGTAAGTATTCAAAAAAGTTTGACATGAAATAGAAGCTCAAAAAATTAGTTCATGAAATGTTTACAGTAGAGCTAATATGTTTAACAAAGATAAGGTGACAATTCAAACGCTTGTGACATGATTAAAGGAGTAGGGAAAAAAGGAAATATGGCAAAAATAAAGGAAATAAATATCCTAGGGAATCAGAGCAACTGTAATAAAATCAATTAAAGTGTTGTTGGTTGATATTCATACAAGAATAATTGTCGTATAGGTAATCAATAACTCAAAAGATCTAGAACTACTGTACCAAAGTCAATTTACACATTGTTAGTACTGCTTTAGGTAAGGACTGCAAGTTCTCTTTACATTTTAGCAGTTAGAATGCTGTCTTTGTTACTCATCTGCTTTTTGATGTTTGGAGAAATGGTAAATAGAATAACAAAATATTGAATTTATCAATTTATAATTTAAACTTTTCTTTCAAATTTTAGAAAGAATGATAACAATGGTTCAGCAACGTTTTTGGTATCTTTAAATGTTAATAAAATTAAATTTTGTTGTAAAACTAAGTTGTAAAACACCTATACAAGTTGGTTACAGAATGATTTAGTGAGATGCATATCAAAACAGTACATCAAACTTTCAGAAAAGACTAACCATTCACAGCCTATGGGTGCTACCAGTTTTCAGTTGCAGAACAAGGAATTTAATATACATGTATAATTACTGGTGCATTGAACATGTGTTTGTTGAGGGTGCTTCAAATGTTTCCGACCATAACATTCTTAAGATTGTGCCATTTATTAGTTGTAGAACAAGCAGTTTGGTATACGCCTGGTGAATTAAAGGTGTTTAATACATGGAACTCTATTTATTTGTTCCAGGTTCTAGTAAAGGTTTTTTTGTTTAAAGCACAACAAGGTGATTCACCATACACATTTTGTATCTCAAGTGTGATACAATTTTATATAGTACAATATTATTTGACGAAACGTATCATAATACATATTTCATAATATGATCTGATATAACATCTTATAAAATAGTAAAATATAGTAATAGCATGATTTAATATCATAATACTTTAATTATACAATAAAATAGTATATCAATGTAGTATATAATATATAACAAAATAGTTATGACAATGCTCAATCCAACATCGGATAACTCAAGAAATATAATGCCTATCTAGACTGCTCTGTTCTTTTTTCTTTACAGACTGATAGTCTTAATAAGAAACCTCTAATAATGTTCATTCCAAATTTTTAATACTGAAACCGACAGCTGCTGGTGGTTTCAGTGTTAAAATATAGATAAAATACCCTTAGCTTGTGAGCTTATGCAAAGTGAAAGTCTCAGTAACCTCATCAAAATACTATATATCCGTTTTGTGAAATGTTAGTGTACTGATGTATTTTTGATAAAGAAACACTCAGAAACCTAATAAGCTCAATAAGCTCATTCTTCTCCGGAATTATGAGCATTAATAATATTTGCACAACTAAATTAACTAATGGTTACTAAGAGCTATTTAATTAAATTTAGGTAACTTGTACTTAAATTTATATATCTCAGACATGAAGCTGAATTGTAATCGTCTTAGAATTTGAAACTGTTTTGCAGAAATGCCCTGATGCTATGCTATAAACTAGACATGATTTTGATATAAGATGATGTGTAAAACACTGTGATATACGAATTAGGTGGATGTTACAGTTTAGGGTCATCATGCAAACTTTGTTCTCAAGTAACTACAATAGCACTAGCATTTTTAGGAGGCATTGGGAGTTGACTCAAACGAGCAGGTGTTTCACCGAGAAGATTATTGTCTAAGGGAGGATGAAATGGATCGACACTCTGACGTAAAATCTGAGTTGGAATGCAAGACTCTGTGTATGTCAGAAAGCAACACATGTATAGCATGTTATTATGAATCAAAAACATGTTTCTGGACAGAGGTTTTGGGACTCGAGTGCCAGTCTCAATTTCCAACTTATCGTGGTAAGTTTTTACCAGTTTTATTATCTTCAATATAGCTTCTGCTTACGTGTTGTCACTTCTCTTTCAAGGCCAAAATGTTGTGACTAGTCATCTAGGTAATAAATGTGTTACTGTTGAATAAACACAGAAGGTAAACTCAATAAAAATTTTCAACATTTTTAAAATTCTCTAACATTAAAAAATCAAAGGTTTTTATAATTTCAAACTTCTTTTTAATAGCTGAAAAACAGTGTAGTTGTTTGAGTGATGCTCAAGCACCTGAAAATAATAGAAAAATTTAGAAATATTTTGTATATTTTAGCCATTGGTGTCTGTCCAGAAAGCTACATTTACAACCCTTACTCAGAGACATGCATCAGAATGGTAGAAACACTAATGAGCTGGTTTGATGCCAACAGCGCATGTCGTGATGCCGGAGAGTATCTGGTGACATTTTCAACAACTGAGTCATCACAGTGGCTCAGAAACCAGGCAGCTGAACTTTCTACTAGCAATCCTAGTAAGATCTATCATCTCATGAACTTCCCTCAAAAATCATTTGTTTTATTATTAACGATTTTTAGTCATTTTATATTTGTGCCGCTTGTTTGAAAAAGTGAAGCAGTGTTTGAAAAGAAAAAGTTCAAATACTCGACAATTGAGAGTAAATTAATAAAGTTATTTCCACTGATTGTTTGAAATCTTGAAAATCTCCCACTGAAAGTGGCTAATGGTAAGCAATTGCAAAAAATTTGTTAATGTCAATGTGATGGATCCATAAAAATATTATATTAATACATATATACCTTCATATGTATATATACAGTGTAAATATATTAAATGCATATATATTGTATACATATATTAAATGTCTAAATGTAGCTAAATAATATATAACAGTAATTACTTTTACAATTATTTATATATACATATATAGTGAAGGTATAAGAAAATACATTCATTAATATATAATTTTATATCTCATATAACATAATGTATATTATGTTATATTACTTGGATATTGTATATGAATGTATTTTTCTAGTAACAGTAAAGGTGATCTAAGGCATAATTTTGGAGTTTTTAAAAACTAGCTTTTACTGACCTTCTACATAAATCACAGTTATGGTTAAAGTAATAAAAAGCATTTAAACTCAGACTACATTTAGATATAATAATTTATTTAGGTTAATTAACAGTACCTAGTTTTTTGTTAATGATTTCTTCAAAGATTTTGTTTGCTAAAAATAATTTTTGTTAGATAATTGCAAACATATACATTACAATGATTTTAGCCATTTACTTACAAGTGGTTGAGCAATTTAAATTCGTATACTCCAATATCTTACGACAACTTTCACACATTGCTTAAACAGTGATTTAAATTGCTTTGATGCTTTATACTTGATTCCTATTGTACAAACTTTGACTAACTCTTGGAATCTTGAGTTCATGCTTTTATCTGAAAGTAGACAAATGTTTAGAACAAAAAGTATAATTAAAATTGGTTATAAATGCCAGAAGTGTCAATCAATTACTTCAGAAGCGGTTTCAATTTTTACTTTTTTTAAGTGTTACAGCTTTTTAAACTCAGAAAGTGAATCACACCAGCTTTTTGATACCATTCAACTTATTTCAAAGCATTATGTTTTCTTAATGCACATTTTTTAAGAGATGTTTGAAAAGTTAGAGATAAGTTAGCAGATTTATTGCATTCAAAATGTTTAATATCGGTCCACCGGAACAAGAGGGCAAACTGTATGAAACATTTGCTTAACCTGTAATAGGGCTAAATTTATGTTCCAAAATATCCAACAAGCCAGTAGAAAAATAAACGACCACTCTTTATTTGAACACCACCTTCAGTTGACCGCCACAATAAAGGAAAGATTTAAAAAATAGAGTGCCATGGGGTTCAATTATAAATCTTACGGGAAGTATACATTTTACATTTTGTATGTATAAATATAATAATTTACTTTTGTTTAGATATACATATACAAATTTATCAAGGTATAAGTAAATATATTAATTTATGTACACAATTATATATTATAAAACACAATATACATTATACTATATAATTTCAATATTATAATATATGAATGTATTTATCTACAAACAGTAATGGTATCCTAAGGCATAATTTAGAAGAGTTTAAAAACTAGCTTTTGGTGACCTTCTACATAAATCAGTTTTGTTGAAAACAATACAAAACCTTTCAACCCATGTTACATTTAGATATACTAATCTATATAGATTAATTACCAGTTAATAACTTTTTATTAAAGATTTTTTTAAAGATATACAATGATTTTAACCATTTACTTACAACTAATTGAGCAATTTCAAATTGTATATTTTATTATCTTGAGATGAATTTAACACCCATCTGAAGCAGTAGTATAAAACACTGTATGTAGTGTGTTAAAACTGGTTCATACTGTACACACTTTGACTAGCTCTTGGAATCTTGAACTCACGTGTCTAGCTGCAATTAGACAAGATGTTTGAACAAAAAAGTATAATTAAAAGTGACTATAAATGCTGGCATTGCTAACTACTGTAGTTACTCCAGAGGTTCTTTCCATTTTTAATGTGCCTCTAGTTTATTTGAACCTAAAACACACTAGGATACCTTTTTACTATAATAATACTGACTTGCTCCTTATATATAAAACAGAAACTAATGATTTAGTTTTAAAAAGATCTTAAGCTTTTCATTCATTCTCCTTATTCTGACTAATGAAACAGCTATAAAGTTATGAACTTACCCCTTAAGCATTATATGATTGAGTCTTTTATCGTCTGTATTTGCTGACTTAGAATATTTCTGGTTTAATCATAGCATGGGGTGAGTATGCTTGGATTGGAGGAATGAAAGAACCAGGACAAGGGTACCAGTGGAGAGGATTAAACACTCATGATGTTCCTAGCAAAAGTGAACTAGAATCCGATTGGGCGACTTCTGAACCCAACTCAGATACCGAAAATTGTATGGCTATTGGAGCAGCATACAGATGGCTTGATGCAAATTGTGATACGCACCAGTTTCCTTTTTTGTGTGAAGGAAAGTAGACTGTTCGATTTGGTTCTATCAGAAAATGAGATTCTTACATTCTACAAAATACATCTTTGCAGTAAAAATAGAAATACATTAGTAGTTTTGTAGCAGTGAACTTCTAATATAATGGAAACTCTGTGTGTGTCACGTGATTGCTGTGGTGTATGGATTTCAGACTGCTGTACCAAATTCTATAGAAGTTGGTAAATACGTACTTTACATGACCCTTCATGGCAAGTTTTAGATAAAAAAAACTCTCCCAATTTTTCTGTCAGTGTGAATAAACTTTTAATACAGTAATATGACAATCAGTGCGTTAGGGGTGTGTTAGGTACATTGAAACCATTATTACAAGCATACAAGCCAGTCTCGTGCACTGTAAGAGATTGCTATGAGTAATCAGCATGTAGATAACTATATAATGATATAATTATATACTTCATATATAATGGTAGCTCTGTCTGTGTGTCACAGGATTGCGCCAGTGAACATATTTTTGGACGGCTGTGCCAAGTTTTATTAAAAATTGGAAATGCTTTAAATGACCGTTTAACAAAAGTTTTAGATAGAAACTTTGCTATATTTTAATGATATTGTTAATAAACTTTGAATGTAGTAGTATGACAACTAATATGTCAGGTTAGTTAAAACTTGTATCAAACATATGATCTTATAAATTTCACAAACTACAATTTATAAAATAGAGGTAAAACTTGTTTTATTTTTTAAAAATTCCTCTACGTTTTATTGACACAATTGCTGAGTATATAATAGTGCAACCAGAGAAAAAGAAATATTCAAGTATCTTAAGAAAATTAGAAACATTTAAATATATATTAAGCTGCGTAAAATATTCTGGCTATTCAAATAAATTTTTAAAAGTGTCTAGTGTATTTGTAACACGATAGCAAGTTTGAAAATCAGTTCATTAAATGTTGGTATGAGAGGTAATACATTTTTACAGTTTGAAATAAAGACTCAAATAGTATAACAGGAACAACATATTGATTCTAATGTAAATTCTGATGTAAATCCAGCTGATGTAAAAACTGAGCTAGAGTACATGCCACGATGCGTGTCAGGAAATAACACGCATACAACATATGCGTATGGTTTGGATGCCTTCCTGTTGACTATGGTCTTATGACTTGTGTCCCAAAGTGAACTTCTCTCATACTATAGTAAGCAATGACTGTGCTCGCTTTGATGAACTGACCTTCTGTTTACTTGATTTTTATCATAGGTTGTAATCTTGCTGCTAGTCCTTTATCAGATGAGGTGTTACGACTTCTTAAACCCAGAAAGTAAATCAAACTAACTTTATGATACTATTCAACCCGTTTTAAAGTATCTTAAGAAACACAAACACTTTAAAACTTGAAAATTGTTTTTAAAAAAACAGAAGAAAAATTGAATTAATTGAGCAAAAGCAGAGTTCATAAAAGCTGATTAAGCTTAATGTTTTACACTCGACTCAAACAAAATAAGCAGGTTGCAATTTAAAACCACGAGCTTACAAACTACAAAAAAGTTAACTATTTATCTTTTCTCAA
The DNA here is from genome assembly GCF_963576615.1 of Watersipora subatra. Classification (NCBI taxonomy): domain Eukaryota; kingdom Metazoa; phylum Bryozoa; class Gymnolaemata; order Cheilostomatida; family Watersiporidae; genus Watersipora; species Watersipora subatra. Next base: position 49,567,441 of record NC_088717.1, read on the forward strand.
TATTTTTGTGTTAATCAATAGCAAATTGTTTAGCTTTAAAAAAGCAGATGGTATGAATAGAACCAAAACAGTATATTTATTTCATGGCTACAATAACATAAGACTCCCTTAGCATGTTATAGAATAATTTATACAAAAACTTTTGCAAACAGACTGAGATTTTTATAGCAGTTTTTTTGTCAATCTAAAGTTATGTAGTCAGGTAGCGTTACATTGTTAATTGGTTAAAAACTGGTGTTTGAAAAACACAAATAATTTCTATAGCATCATTCTAAATTTGTTGGGAGTGTCACACTCCCAACAGATTTAGAATGATGCTATAGACTTTATGTTGGTAGTAAGTCAGAGTCACTAGCAATAATCTAGCAGAAATCGTAGATACATGAGCTGCAATCTATCTGTTTTTGCTAAAACGTGAAAATGTTATAAATTAGTGCCTCCACATTTGAAATATGATATAATAGTTACAGACTTTTTTGAAGTTCTTTTTTATTACCTTTAAATAAATTAAAGACATAAGTGCTACTATTGATTTTTCCTGTGTTCAAATACATGTAAAAGTAAAAACTATCAATGGACTATACAAAGTAGCTGTTACTAATGAATTAAAGTAATGCATGTATTTCATGGCGGCTAGAACATAAGTATCATCCGGCATGCTATACTAGGACTTAACTGAACACCGGCTCAGCTTTTGGTAGCAGTTTCTTTGTCATTCATCAATTAAAGCAAACAATTATCATGAACTGTGATTAAATATACCTACCAGTAATTTGAAGCAACAACAGCCTAAAAATCTATAAACAATTGAAAAGCACTGGAAAGACAGGCTGCCTCATGAAAAAATTAGGTTGAGCTAATGATGTGAAAGAAAGAAGGCAGATTCAAGGAGATCAAAGAATAAAAAGCATCAAGGAAATACAATTGTTACATTTTTGCTGGCTCTACACTGTACAGCTATATATATTCAAATATAGCATTGTATTATTGTAACAAGCGCCTGATTGCCCATTAGTGGAGGTGTAAAGAATCTCTGCAGATCTTTCACAGCCATTTTCTGTTTGGTACAGTTATTCAGAGGCTCCAGAAAGGAACCTCTTACAACAGTTGTTAAAATACCAGTTCAACAAGCTGAAGGTTTTAAAATCAAGCTCTATGGCTTCTAGAATTTTAGTCGCTCTTGTTGTAGAAGCTCACCGAAAACTTGCACCTAGTGTTCCAGCAAAGAGGTCAGCAGCTGGTTGCGCACATGCTTAGCCAAGTGATTGAAAAGTAGCCAGTTCAGCTAACAGGACCAAGTTGGCACTGCTGATGTCATCTCGGGTGTTAATTGCAAATTCAGTAATAAAGGCTTATTCCTATGAAGGCTATACTCGGCTTGGCTAAAACAAGTCACATTATAGCATACTGTAACATACTGTACACAAGACCAGCCAAGCTTGAAGGAGCCAGAGCTTACAGCATATATAATGAGTACTGTTGAGCCAAGGAAGAGAAAAATATATCAGGCAGTCTCTCACATGCTGTTCATTGTATGCGCACACTTTAAAGTGCTTGTATGTAAATATATATTATCAAATATATATTTCTTAATGCTTTGCACTCAGTGGTTTTTATTCTTGTGAAGCAGTAAAAGAAAAATGTTAGTTTTCTTTAACTCCAATCATTTGTGATTGCGCAAAAGTTGGTACATTTGAAACAACTACATGTATTATTGTAAAACAAATATAAAAAGCTGTGACGTGCATACTATTTCTTCCCACTTCAAAATCAAAATTGATACCAAATACATATTTTATTAATGACATATCTGTTAGCCTTCTTATGAGAATCTAAAAAAAAACTGATTTAACATAAACAGAACTTAGATGTGGATTATGATTTGCTCAATGAGGATCAACCAGTGCAACCCAATCACATGTACCAAATTAAATCTTTCTTGATAACGGGTGGTGGCTAGCCTCCAAGTAAGCAACTTTAAAATGTAATGTAGCTGTTTTCTACAGACTGCACAAAACTAAACAAACCAGGATCATAATATCAATTTTTAATTTTTCCATGTAAATTAAAAAAGAGTTTAAGAAAAATGAAAGGTAATGTAAAACTGCTAAATCAAATATAAAGCTGTTCGCGCATATTTAGTATTAGGTTCATAAAACTGAGGTTCTTATGCGCTATTTCTGCAATTTTTTTAAATGCTAAAAGGCTGTTGCAATCTTCATTATAAGTGTTTATATTTAGTACATATTTAGTACAAATATTCAGTGTTTAATAAATGTGATTGGTAGGTTATCAGCTATTGCGAGATACTTCATTCCTTATTACTCATGAATAGTTTTTACAAGTTTCTTCAAAAGCAGACCCTCAATTTAGTTGTTACTATTACACAGACAGTCAGGCCCTCTGTGAGAGGTTGTCGAGTGGAATAACTATGTCATACGCGTTTGACTATATGCACCTCAAATTAAACATGCAGCACGGCTGGTGGTGTGAACTTGAGTGGTGCAGCTGATAGATTGATATCTGTTAAGTCAAGTATTTGAGTTTGCTCCCTGCCCAATGTACAGCTTTTCCCTCACATCCTAAAATGGCTTCTAATTAAAAAAAATGCAGACGAGCATTGCTCTTATTATAGAAAAATCAGCCACTGAGTAATTAGCTACTAACATCAATGACTAATACTGTGAAAGGGTCTACCAAGTTCTTCTACTTGCTCCACAATGAAGTAAACAGCTTGAGTCCAAAACAATAATAATATACAATCGTTTAATATATAATACAGTCAAGAGTAGTGCATACAAAAATAACTGCTTAAGATGAGACTGCCAGGTTCTCCGGTCTTTGTCACTTCTGTAGCTCTATTTATACTTTCATGTACTTGCTTCAAAAGTGTCTATTAATGAATTCTGGCCAAAACAGTTTATAACAAAGAAGAGTAGAGAGTTCAGTTCAAAATAAGTTTGAAGCTATCATCTCTTTCATACGGAGATCTTCCTTTGTGAACAAGTGTAATTTAGACCTTGAAAATACCTGAACAGTAATATTATCAACTCGTGTTCTAAATAATCTTTTTCACTGAATCATCTTTCAAAACTCATAAGAAATTTTTCTCAATATTTGTGGAATCTGCAAACAGAACTTGTCAATTTCTCTTCAACATTTACTAAACTACTGCAACTAGCTGGTCTTCAGTTGCAGTGAAACAAGTTAGCATTTTTACCATAATCCACAATCAAAAATTATACATAGTCTACATGTCAAGCTGACTATAGAATACAAGTATAAAAAAACGAGCAGCTCAATGCTTTGCTGCAGAAACTGAAAAAATTTTCATCATAATTATTTAAAACTTGATTACTTATTTCTAAGCTTTCTGAATGCATGTTTTTTCTTTTGGGTTAACATGAAATCTAATGCTGTTACAAATAAAGTTGCAGATATAAGTACAATAAAGATGGGGACAAAATTGTTGAATTAATTTAATAATCGAAACAATATGGGATTGTCAAGATATATGTTAATGCATTATTTTCATTATTTTTGTGTGGATTAGGCTTGACAAAAATCTAACTGTAACAAAACATGTTTTACTAATAATCCTAAGGTATTCATTTACCTCTCCCCCATTAATAAATTCATAACATTGCAGTTCTAATTCAGGCGATGTCATATATACATGTACTTTGTGTAAATTTTTCTTTTACAGAATGCTATGCACCATTTATTAATGATTATATGAAAAATGTGTATAACCCGCCACACATCTCTATTCATTTTATAATTCATACTTTGTCAGAGTTGTGTAAAGATGCTGATAAACTCTCTAGCTTTGATTTGATAAATTATTTGTGTAGGCTGTACAGTATGATTTTTAAAACTCAGTGATTTACAAAATAAAGCGTTAATAGAAATCCCTACCAAATTTTTTTCTGATTTAAATTATGGTCATTTTTTTAGCATGAGCTTTTGTATACTTACATGTAGAGCAAGGACAACTTTATGCAGTTAGTTCATTAGAGTTTGAGCATCAAACAGAGATTTTTCAATGGAAATTTTTATTTTAGTAAGCCTTCAAGATACAAAAAATCTGAGACTTACAATACAGCAATCAAATTAAAAGCAAGAAAATTGCTAAACGCGAAAAAAACATGCAAGCACTTTAGATTTGATTCTAATTTTTAACAAATGTTCATGAAAAAAACTGCTTATTTGTTTGCAACAAAAAATACTTTTAACTTAGATCTTCAACTTGGGCCAACATACCTGTATAGTACAAAATACTGATTTCTATATGTAAAATTCTTTGACTTGTATTAAAAATGGTATGACCTTTACCTTTCCAGATTGTCATTGTAACTTTTGCAAAAGTTTTAAAAAGCTTTCACTACTTTTATATTATATTTTTAATATGAAGCTATGCTAACTTATTAACCCAAAAAACATTTTGCAAAAAAGAATATTGGCTAATATTTGCAAAATGTATTTAAGGTGTTTTGTGGTTGTGCAAAGGAGGTAAAAAATCAGACTTATTTTAGTAATTGGCTAATGTTGCAGATTATTTACCATGGACACACTAGAAATACAGGAAATCTACCCCTTAAATTCTGGTAACAAGTACTTCAAAGCTTTAGGTATCATGTGACCAAGCAAAGTTGATATGAACTGCTGTCAAACATTACCAGCCGTTGGTTTTCATCCCGTTTTTAGATATCAAACGAACAGAAAAAAATGATGATCTGGTAACTCAATATTCTTAACCAAACTCCGCTTTAATGATTTACTTGCAGGTAGTTTTAATGATTTATTTGCTTCTGACTTGTCACCATAGATTTATGTCAACACCACTTTACACATATCAAACCTGAAAATCTCTAACCAGTCCACTTGCCCAGTTATCGCTCAGCAACAAACACCCAATAATGTTGTCACTTCGATCTCTTGTGTTCTTTCATCTGCTCATGGTAAGAGTATCAGTTTTATTAGGTAATGATTGCTATTAAAAGGCACATCATCAAATTAACTATGAATGCTCAATGATTTTTTTAAAATAGTTGTTTGCCATAAATCGATCTTGCTACATACTTTGGAGCAGTATCATAAGAACAGGATTAGTAATTTATGTACTACCTAAAACACTTACTAAATAATAGCAATATTGTTTTCTCCCTATCATCACATGATGTACAAATAGTTCTTTCTGATTTGTCTGTCAACTTGACCTTTTTATCTGGTCAGTTAAACCCTAATTTGGGCCATGATAAACATGCTTTCAGTTGTAGTCTTCATAAATATTTTTTTTAGCCCAGTTGCATGTTTCTCTAAATCTGTTACCACAATAAACTGTAGAACTGTTTGAAAAGTGCCATTTTATTTGACTGTAATTTCAACTCCTTCTTTCGCATGAGTTATTTTTCTTATTCTGACCTTTCATTACTTTTAGAATTCTATAACCTTTTTTATTATTATTATTATTATTATTATTATTATTATGTGCTGCATTGCAAGACTAAAGAAAGCTGCTATCATTTGACAATTGAAAGTTGACTATCATTAACTGTTGCTGGAACTTTCCTTTTTTTGGCTTCTAGTTATAATATTTTTGAAGACTTAGCACAATATACTTCCTGACTTCATGACAGTGTCGTCAAAACAGCTAACGACATTGGTTTCCAGACTTATTTTAATTGTCCTTTCAGAGTATTTACTTGATTGCCCATTAAGTCAATAACTATGAAAATTAACCTCTCGCTATGTCCTTGTCGTATCATTCTCGCCTTGGTCAACAGCTTCTGGTATATTCACTTCTTTTGTGTTGGCTTGCCATTATGTTTTTCCTTATTGAGCAATCCATACTAAAAAATTGAATCACTTAGTGTTTGTTATATTTCAAAGTCACATTTACTTGAGTGAAATTGTTTCCTTCTCTATGTAGTATTCAACTTCCTTTCTCAATTGGATTTTATTGCTCTCCAGCATTGCAACTTTATATTTTTTATTTTGTAACATGACAGTTACTGCAGCAGCAAACAATTTCTTTAACCGTGCTATCATGAAAGCCTTAAAAACTTTCTTGTGTCTAGTCACATTTCTTCTCACTGCAAAGTAAAGAAGGCACAGTCGAGTATCAAACACAACACAAGTTCAACAGTCTCCCACATTGCTTGGATGTTTTACAATATTTTTGATTGGCTTTCAATTTTTATTGTTATTATTAAGGCAGTATAAGCAAACTAAAATTAGATCAGTAAAAAAATAAAACTATTAATTCATTATCAAGCTGTTTTTGTTTATATTTTTATGCAAAATTGCGCAGTATAAACTTAAAACACCTCAAATAAACACATTTTGCTACAGATAAAACTACAGATAACATCCTCTCCAAACGTAAGCATCGCTTATAAATCCAGTATACGATGCACTGTAGCCAATCATAACCTGAGAAGATATAAAACCATTCTATCAAACTCCCTGTTAGCAGCTACTCTAAAATATGACAAGTTAAGAGTATTGAACAAACTCTATACTTTTAAATAGTAGTATTAATAAATTGTATTTTCGGGTGGCAACAGAGAGTGCCTTCAAAGAGCAGTTGTTTAAACAGGAGTATGGTTACTGCATAGATCCAAATGTGATGGAAACCAGTAATGGTGTGAAGTCTTTGCGGGAGTGTATAGATATTTGCATGTCTCGAAGTAAAACATGCTATGGGTTGATGTTTTTTCAAGACAGTCAGAGATGCTGGTTATCATGGAATTTGGGAAAAAAATGTTCTCACGATGTTCCGACCTATCGAGGTAGATATTTATTACACTTTAAAACATCAAGCAAGCTGGCGTGTCATTGTAGGCCTACCTGACTATATCCCCGAGTCAGGATATTGCTCTACAGTGTATGTCAGCCTATCCCCATATTATGCTATATGAACATTTTGCTTTATCTTGTCATGTGACATATCTCTCTAGTCTATGTAAGCTCCTACCTCTATGGTCTATGTTAGCTCATCTCTCTATAGTCTACATTAGCTCCTACCTCTATGGTCTATGTTAGTTCTTGCCTCTATGGTCTATGTTAGCTCATCTCTCTATGGTCTATGGTCTATGTTATACTTAAATATTCTCAGTGCATATTGTCTTGTTTGATAACAGCTAAGCACACTGTTTGTTTTTTTTAAAAAGTTTTTGAGTAAGTTTTATGCTATTGCAACAAATTTTTCTGTCTGACTTTAAAAATTGGTTTTGAGTAGCCAGCTCCTGATATCTAATTTACTTGGTTAGCGTTGTTACACAATATTGTTAGACAAAATCTATTCATGAAAAGGTTTAAAAATAAAACATTCTTATTGCAATAATTCTCTGAAGTCATTCCTTGCAGATTTATAGCACTTTTAAGCATTATCAGAACAAATTCATTTTTTATCTGGCCTTTTTGAGTAAATGCTTATTTGTATTAAACTCTGACTTAACCTCTGGCTGCAGCCAAATAATATATTTCTGTTGGTTGTTAAAAAAAAAAGATGAAATTTCAAAATGGATTGTATGCAGTTAAATTTTATGTGTTTGGGACTGCATATTTCAGTTAAATCATGTTTTTGGACATAGCTGATCTTTTCGGTTGTCTAAAATCTGTTTACAACAAAAACTATCATTGTATTATTTTGTGCGTTTTGGTGTGCAATAACTAAACAATTGATCTGTTTAAAGGTTTTTAGGTTTGATTTGCTTAAAGTAGTCCTGTTTTTTTGTTCATGACAGAGTATAAAATGATATTAAAACTAAAAATTAGTTGCTTAGTTAGAAAAACATTTGAAAACCTAAAATAATCGCTCATTTAGTTTGTTTGTTGTTTCTTATCGGATACAAACTAGCGCGTGCAGTTTAAGCCTAAAGAACACTGCTGACAGAAATGATGAGTAAGAAAATAACATTCTTTAAAAAAATTAAAAACCCAAAATACAATAGAAATAAATTCAGAGTAAATATACATTTTTCACTAATTTTCAATGCTATCCTAGTTGCTCTTTTTGACAGCTATTATTTTAAAAACTCTAGAGCTATAAGCTATAAACTATAGCTTTTATCACTATACCTTGATTAACTTTTGACATTTAACTCTGGAGAGCACTTAGTCTCAACTTGCAACTTGACCCAATTTTTAAAGACAATCAATGTCAATGGTTAAATGCCGTCATTTCTCGTAGTCTAGTTACTTAGTTAATGCAATGAGTGCTTTTTCATAAAGCAAAATACTGATTTTAAAAAATTGGCTGTGGCATTCTGATAGTCGCAGTAGTAGAATCCACACATTTCTTCAGCGCAAAAAGCTTTTCTGCTAGCAAGTGGTCGGCAGTCATAGGTACTATTCATGGCTTTGCTTAGATTTATCCCTTTCTGTGTGATCTATGCGGTGAGTAACAAAAAGGAACTCCTGAATTATGAGGGGCCTGAAAAGGTATAGCGTCAATCAGGTTGTTGATAACTATCATTTATGTTTATCTCACTTAAACAGCGTTAGCACTGCTTATGGAAGTTTCTGTTTCACAGCTTTTGCAGCCAATCAGATAAATCTTTCTCCTTCAATTGCTGGTATCTTCTATTTTAAAATTCCATCATTTTATACTTTCAGTTGAAGAGTTTACTCATTTTTATTAAGTTTCCTTCTTTCTCTCTTTTTTCCTTTCTCTCAAATGTATTTTAAACATTCATCCGCTGTCGAAAATTTGAATTTTTTGCACTTAGGTTGGCTGACCCTATTTAAAATCATCAGAGTACTTTGAAGTGTAGCAGTTGGTAATATAACCCAATTTATGTAAAGTGTGTCAAAGAGTTGCTCAAGTGCACTAGAAAATTTAGGTGAAAGTAATTTGCATGGAGATTTATTGATCTTTTAATTGCTTTCATTCAAGTGATTCTTATTGTTTTAAAAAGATTAGAAATTATTGATACATCTTTAAAAAACTCTAATATTACTGTCAAACTCATGTCAGCAGTTAAAAGAGCCATATTGGGATCATACCATTACCAGAACAATTATTAGTACCATTATTAGAAGCTATTACTTTTGTATTAACTACTGCCTTTGTATTAACTACTGCCTTTGTATTAACTATTACCTTTGTATTAACTACTACCTTTGTATTAACTATTACCTTTGTATTAACTATTACCTTTGTGTTAACTACCACACTTGTGTTAGATATTACTTTTGTGTTAAATACTATCTTTGTGTAAGCTATTACCTTTGTGTAACCTACAACCTTTGTGTTAGCTATTACCTTTGTGTAACCTACAACCTTTGTGTTAACCATTATCTTTATGATAACTACTATATTTTGCCTTAACTATCCAGAGCAGCTTGAATCGGCTTTCATATTCTACCAAAGTGAGTTCTTGTAGCATAACAATCATTGTAGTGAATTGATTTCATAGGAGATTTTTATTAGTTTCTCAAGGTTTTGCCGCAAGTATTTATATAATTTTTATTTGCTGTATAATAACATTGTCTCTTTAGTTTTGCTTACGGAAAAAAAATGTAAGCATTATTGTTATTTAGTAAGGAATCGCTTTGAAGCATAAACTGTGGTTTATTCAAACTTACAATTTAGACTGGCACAATGGTGGAATGAAAATACTACCTAAAGCAAGGTATATTATAGTTTGCATTTGTAAATTTGTGACTTTTTACCACCCGAAGACAACAATCTGTTATGACTTTCTGTTCGGAGGACTCTTCATATTATAACTGTTTAGCTCAGAATGGTCAACCACTTTTTCAAATGATTTAAGCCATAGCTGCCACGTACAAATTTTATTGTGTTTCTAAGTGAATCAGACATCCCGATTCCGATTTTGTACTCAAAATAAAAATTGGTCCACTAACTTTTAAAGCAATGAAAGCTTTTTTTACAGTGTTTCAATATTGGTCTAAAAAAAAAAACCATCAGCACAACAAGCTCCGCCCATAAATACGTGACGTATGCTAGCTTTTTAGGAACGGAAGTTGGAGATGTTTTGTCCGAGTTAGAATGATAGAGATGGGGTCTTAAAACCCATTATTATCTAAATTCAGCCTTCAAAATAATCTGTTTTTTTTTTCTGAAAAGTAAATAAACTATTTAAAATTGCTTGCAGCTTATTACAGAATGCTTTATAGGTTGAATGGCAAGAAAAATAATCTCAAAAAATGTGATTTTATCACAAGCTAGCGTTGTTATCGCGCTTTTTTGAGCTTATTAAACCTATTAAACCTTAGCCTTCATTAATTGTAATGGAAGCTGTTAGTTTGTAGCCAACTTGAAATAATAAAAACATTTTTGTTGATAATTAATTAAAAGGCATCAATTAAATTTACTTCTGCTTTGAAGTTGCACAAACTAAATTAGGAGACAAACAGCTGATGAAACAATACAGCTAGACCTGTGCTTACTAAAGGCCCTATACAAAAAAATTAAATTTTATGTTACTAAACACTTAAAATTTTGCTTTTCTTTTAGAGGGATTTTAGAATACAATAGATAAAAATGCAATAATTTTATGTTTCATCGGTTCAGAGAGGCTGTTTTGTGTATGCACATTTACCCCAAATCTTCTTTATTTCCTTTCAAGCCCAAAGCTTCACTGATGTTTCTTTTATGCTAGCAAAATTCAGAAAAACATAAATTGTTCATATAGTTTTTTACCAGCTTATGTTAGTTTATTTTTGTGACTTCGCTTTTGTGTTTTACAGTAGGTCTAATATACTATGGCTCTATAAAAGGGCTGGAAAACTGAGTGAGAAGAAAAGAGTTATCAGTTCATACAAACAAAGTTAAAGATAACCAGATAGGTTACAAAAATGATACATTTATTTGATCTCCCCAAAGAGTTTGGCAAGAAAAACAAACAACAAGCTTTATTTTTACATCATGTATGACTCTCAGTTTTTGTTAAATATACAGTAGTTGAACTCAAACATGTATTTGTTGCAGGTTTTGATGCACCTCTGTAATGTGTAAAAAATTAATTTTAATTTTTAAGATGTTTAGAACTTGGTGCTTAGAGTATTTATATGGTAAAAAGTATTTCTATTTATGAAACCTTTACATTACAAAATAGTTTCAAATTTGAACAGCTATCTTGTTCATAAAAATCCAAATACTCGTAACATGACCTATTCATTTTATGACTTGGGCCTACATTTTTGAAGAGTAAAGTGACTAGAGAAAATTATTGGACGCTGGTCAGAGTTCCCTACGAGTCTTTCTCCAAAGCATTTATTACAGATTTGAATAGAATACCATTCTTAGGTTTGTACCCAAGTTTCCATTGTTATGCAAGAATTTGATTGTACTAAAGTTTGAAATATTTTTGCTGGTACATGTATATTAATGAAACTTTTTAAACCTAAAATGTTATGTGATCTGATAAACGCAATATTAATTTTAATGATTACATTATTGAAATTAGCTGTGCTAACCAGTGATGTTAACAATGTAGATATTACAAACAGCATGAACTGAGGCTCTTTTGATTAAAGACAACTCTTCATAGACTAGACCTCTAGAAACATACAAAATTGTAATCAGCTCCCTATTTGAAGTATTACTTTAAATGCTGCCTGTAGTGTGAATGAAACAGACTTCTGTGGATTGGTGGACACAGAAAAGTAGGACGAACATATCAATGGTATAGATTGATTGCTCACACTTTATCAGCATTTGACCAATCAGAGTCTGATTGGAAACTTTTTGAGACAAACTGAGATGCTGAGAACTGTGTAGCCATTTATCCAAGTACGGTTTGAAAAAGTTTGAGTTGTGATGGACTCGATAGAGGTTTTGTTTGTGAGAGTGTTTAAACCATTGACTTTGAGAAAGGAAACTAAATTATTAAAATTTGACAAAAATTTATAATTACATGACAAAAATCTTCATATGGAAAAACTGATAACGTTTTAACAGTCTTGGATTTCTGAGATAAAGATCATCTCTCTCACTTACAATTAATAAAATGTTGCTTACTTTAGTGGACTATCAACTTGGGAAGAAAGTTCTTTGGTTAGTGCATGCTCATTTAAGCCTCCAACTTCTCGTTTAGATCTTGATTGCTGTTTGGTTCGACCTTCTTTGAGATAATCTGTTAAAAAACAGGTTTATCTTAGCAGGTTTAGCCATTTTACGTGACTTAAATACTCACTAAATTATCATTAGATTCTCACTTATGCTTCCATTTTTGCTCTTTACTGACCAGCTAAAAATAGCTTAGGGTATTTTCTTATTAAATGTAATCAAATCCTCATACACCATTATAAGAGCCAGGTTTGGCAATATATATTTATAATCATTAGCCGGTGTTTATTGTAGCCAAGCAGTACACTTTGCTAAGCAGAACAAAATATAACCTGTTTTAATGAGTCATTTGAGTGTACAATAATTGTAATGCCTAATAATGGTAACAAGGTATGATAAAACTGACACATTTTAAAGCTAAATGGTTCATCAAACGCATCTAAAATTTTTGTTTTAACACCATTTATGTTTGCATTACTTTGCGTAGGCTACCAAAAACTTTAAAAAACAAGCTTTTTAGAAAATTCAAGTAATATTCTTACCTAAAATATTTTATTTGACGTTCAAAGCAACTTCAAAAGGGTTTTCTGTATATCTATTTCAGAATAAAATTGTTAAAACTAAAGTAAACAGTAGCATTTAGGCTTACATGCAGAGCAAATAAGAAACAACAGAAGTATATGCTGTGCAACATTCAAATCAACTCTTGCTGAAAAAAGTAGAAATTAAGGATCAAGAAAAAAAGTGCATTATTAATTTATTTTGTATTTTTTTTGTGTGTGAAATCTTTTCAACTTCAAAAGCTTATAATCTGATAGAAAAAATGTCTTGTTAAGAAGAAAGCTATTGGTAAGCTCAGAGAAAATTGTGACAGTTTGCAAACAATACCAAACTGTTTTTGAACTGTTAATCTTTTTAATTTACTTCCCTTCACAAAGGTGAAATCTTGTACCATTATTACAGCCTCAAGAGATCCAACCATTACTCAGGACCATGCATTCGCAGAGTTCAGGCTGACACGACTCATTCAACTCCCAGTCTGATTCTTGTTTACCACTTGTAGGCACAAAATGAGTGTTTAGGCCTTCCCATTGGTAGACTCCTGTTCTATTTTGTGTTCCAATCCAAAAAGTATTGGACAATTCTTAAATATAACACTGATACTTTAGGTATGCCTTTTCTTCCGATTGAATAATGTTAAAACATCTTGCTTTTTGTGTTGACCATTCATTTTAAATACATAATACCATAAATGAAATATAGAAGATTATAGTGTAAGGTAACTTAAAAGTCTGTATTTTTATACTTAAATTTTTAGTTTAAACTTATTTATAGATAGCCTGTACATCACAAACCTTGTAGCTGACGTTCAAATAGCTTGAATTATCATTATTAATAACACTTAAACAATTTTACAGTGTGTCACTTACTCAAGAAATTGAACAAAGACTCACTTTGATTTCCTGTTTCTACAAGCTTTACAGTTTTGTTTCTAAGCCACTGTGACGAAACTCTGCTTAAGAATGTCACAAGATATTCTCCAGTTTCTTCACATAGACGTTTAGCATATTTCTAAAGCCACTTTGCAGTTACTAGCCGGAAGCATGTCTGGGAATGTGGGTTGTAGACATATTTTTCTGGACAAACACTTGCAGCTGGAAGCCATGATAACATAGTTTTAGTTTAATGGTTGTTTTTAAACATATTGTTAAGCTTGTTGATGAAGGCAAATGTGCTTTTGAGTAGCACTTTATTTGTTTGGGTCTTGAGGAATTTGCTAGATACTCTTTTAAATACATGCAACTCTACATAAAGCAGTTTTTTAATAATATTTCATCATTGATTTCTGCTTTATTTATAATTATAGCAATTGTGATGCTACAAATGTTGATATATTTGCACTTATTTCACATAGCATTTTTTTGTTTAGTGCAATAATACTTTATATTTGCCTTTGTTATGTGCTACAATTGCTTAAAATACGACAGCAACACATTAGTTACACATTAGTGAACATGTGTGTAAAACTTTCATGAATTATTACATAATAATTATTCGTTATAGGTGGCTATTTATTCAAAATTATATTTCTATCAGGCCATGGTTATAATGGTTATCACTTACAAGTTATTAAATGTATGATCAGTTATAAATTATTATATGCTCTCAGTAGGAAATTATTAGTTACAGGTCATAAGGTCACTAGTTTAGGTTATAAGGTTTAAAGTATTAGTTATTGGTATTTAACCACAGGTTATTTATCAGCTATATGTATTCAGTTACAAGTTATTTCAGTTTGCAAACATGAGTACAAGTTCTATAAAAGTCGATATTACAAAAGAAAAGAAAAACCAATCATTATAACAATAGTACAATCTCTTACTTCGGAACACTGTGGAATCCTTACTGCATGTATATCTCAGAACCCATGAGAAATGAAATTTTTGAAAAGTCTTGACATATATAAATGCTACACAGGTGTTAGTAGCTGACATACACATGTGAGAGCAAGCTGTCAATGACATCACATCAGACTTGACTATCATGCTGTTACTCTTCAGCCTGTATTTGTTATATCTCCAAAAAAGCTGTTGTTTTATACCAATTGAAACCACCTAAACAATTTATATGAGCAGTAGATACATAATCAATCATAATATACATTTATTTTCTTATATTTTATTTGTTATTGTGTTTTACTCAAAGTTTGATTTGTTTCTGATAACGGCTTATAACTTTATAGGATTGCAGTTGTTCAGAGCTCCTCTACATGAGTTGATTTTTTCACCACTACCTTATAAGCATGTCTGAGAGTCATATCAACTAAAATATGTATGTTCTGCTAATTTATTATTCTGTTTTTTTCTCTGATTTGGGTTATTTAACTATTTCAGTAAATATACAACCTTTTCATTTTTTGATTCGGTTTATATACAAAACTAAAAAAAGTAGTTTAAAAATATCCACTTTGACTGGCATCATTATAAAGATGCAGCATATTTATTAAAAGCTAACTGGATTCCTTCTGCAAGATGTTGTTATTTAGTACTATATTTTCGAGATCTTCATCTTAAAACTTATTGGCAGTATCTGTAAAAATGAAATGCTCTAGAGTTTTGTTAAATTTGTTTAAACAAACAAATGTTTATTATTTTAATGGCGAATAGTGATTGCAGCTTCAAAGTATGTAGAGATAAACAACTCAGATCAATGGAAAAAGCTGTATCAAACTGCTTTAAACAAACCTTTACATAAAAGTGATACTTTTTGACTACCAGCAATGGAATCATGTCACCTTAGAGTCTGACAAAAAATAAACAACTAAATATCATTAGCATGTCTAGCAAACAGGTCAAGTATGTTGGAGCTCTTACAGCTTGTGATGTCAGTGCTTAAACATTTGCATGTGACCTGTTGCTAAAAAGGTCATTATTGAAAAATATAGTATTACTTTTCAAAACAAGCAATTGGCTCTCCTAAACTGTGTATAAGTGAGAGTATTCACTGATACTTGTCGTATTAAAACCAGACTGGTTAAACAAAATCAACATGTAGATTTCTCTTGACTCAAACAGTTTGGATACACATATTCTGCTTAGGCCTATCAGAAGTGGTTAAATTAGTCAATGGCAATCATTGGAAGCAATCGAAGCTGAATATTTTATAAATCCCTGATCGTTTACAGCTTTAAAACAACATTGATTGCGGTGAGAAAATTGGACTGTGCGCAGAAGGCCGACAGGGTTAGATGATCTACAGTGCCAACTTCATACCGAGTGCGGTTGCAGAATACATGCAGTTTCAAGTTTTGAAACATTTGCGATTTCATAGCAGGAGTGACTTGTGGGGTTTCAGGGGATTTCTGATGCTATCAAATGTGAAGTAGACCACAACAGGAAAATTGCAGTAGGAGTGCCGTTGAAGCAACGGTAGCTATCTATTGTGCATCTGAAAGTTGTTTGAGCTTGAGAATTACAGCGTACGCCGCAGCAACCATGCAACGCAGTTCTGATTTGTCACAACCATGTGATCTGTTTGTCTTGGTAGCAAGTTACTCATTACAATTCTACTGCTTTTGAAGACTAATTGAGAAATTAGTCTTCTACAGTACTGAAGAAAACTGTCCAACATTTAGCCAACTGCCTGTTTACATAGAACATAGCTTAATTCTGCTGAAAACATTTTGTAAACATTTTTGTGTTGGGTGGTGTATAATCAACAAATGCTAATTTATTTTTCTCTTTAATTGACCTCAAAATGTTTTTTTTATCTTGCTTCTGGCTGCATTAAGTACTTTTTACTAAAGCAGTTGATTACACAGAAATTAATAATGCTGTTCATTTTACTAGTATCTATTGTATATAATACGATAATATAATATAATAAAATAATTTATGATTACATTTTCAAATTTAGGGGCTTCCTTTTGATTTGTTTACACTTGCTTAAGACGAGTTTTCAAAGTTTGCTTGAGTTAAAAACTGTAACTTGTGAACATAGCAAAGCATTTCTTCATTACTATTTTTCAAGGCTATCACGACTTTTAGCTGTATACTCTGACATCACACATCGAAAATCCTCAAACTTTTCTCTTGAACATTTTCTGCTAAGGTACAATAGTAAATGTGTTGATTTAATTATAAATGAAATACTAGAAAATGATGTTATTGCTTTACTTAAAGAGATTAAAATGAGAAGAAAGATGCACCTCCTACTAATCAGCTGCATTGCTGGTTGCTGAGATGAATGGGCGTGTCTGCACAGGCACCGCTGATTTTCACAATTTGACACCAGTTAGTGTATTACTGCAGTATTATATTATTCATCAGATATTTTTCAAGTCAATAAAAAGTATATTGCATAGACAAGTGCTAGGAATATTAAACTCTGAAAGCGCATGCAGTCATCAAAAGCGCAGAGCTTTTATGAAGCTTTGGAACAGTCATGTACATAACTCTAACAAGAATTATAACATGCTTTTGCCACAGATAACACTCATCCTTTATCTCTACAGCTAGTCTAATGTAAAGTGACTTTACTAACCAACTAACAAAATATCAGCATAACATGTCAGCTCTAATCTACTATTCTGTTTATACTAATGATATCTGTAAATGATTGTCTGTAGCTTTGGTTTGTGTGTTTAAAACAAGATTAGTTTTAAAGTATTTTTTGTTGGTTGTGGTTTAGTGGTTAGCATGCTAGCTTATGGTCAGTAGATTGGGGGTTCAAATCATGCAAGAACTGTTGGTGGCATTAAAAATGCATTCAATTACAACTGCTCTTAATTTCCGACTAACTATTATGACAGTTTTAGCACAAGACACAGCTCTTAATTTGGAGAGCTGCTTAGCCTGAAAGCTAGCCAAAGAGCTGCTAAATAAAGCTCATAAGAAACTGTAAACTCTTGTTGGTTTATATCGATAAGTCTCCTCAAAACAGCAAGTCCACAGGACCAAGCTGTTGCAAAGTACACAGTGCAACTCACTGCCTAATGTTAAGCTACCAATAATGGTGTCAGTACTGAATATTCTAAAAATAAGATAGCACTAAGACAACTACCTGGATACTACTTTTAGACATATTGCATGTTAGGCGGTATTGCATACTAATGCAAAAATATAGCTAGCTACAATTCACATGGATTATGATGGAGTTTTACTGTTTTTTGATAGATTCACAAGTTACAAAGACTAGTCAGATAGAGACTATTAGTGCTCTGAAATAATATATAAAGTAAAACTTTAACTAAATGGAACTTTACCTTGACCTCGCACAGATCTACACTGATCTACACATATCTACTCATAGCTACACTGATCTACACAGATCTAAACCAAGCAACATAGGTCTACACTGATCTACACAGATCTACACTAATTTTACACTGACATCACACTGACATCAAACTGACCTCATATGGATCTTTCACAGTCATTACGCTTTCTTTATACCTAACTCAAATCACCTTTCAACCCATCTTACACTGACCTGAAACAGACCTTACACTGATCTTTTACTGACATCACACTGACCTCACACTGGTCCCACTCAAATCTTACATTGACCTCATACTGACCTTATACTGCCTTCACACTGATCACAAACTGACATCACCCTGATCTCATACAGACACCCCACTAACCTTTGCTAATATCCGCAAGTACAACAATTATTTTTTGTTCGTTCTTTGTTTTTTTGGCCAAGGCCTTTAATAAGCATGTTTTTAAAGTCCACAGTGTGTATAAATTGTATATGATTTAGCTAAAAAGTAGTATTGTAATAATATAATGCATAATTTTGTTTGCTTAATGCTTTATAATCATTATCATATGTAATCTGCATGTCCTGTAAAAGTGCAATCAACTATTGTTTTCCAATGTCTATTTAATTGCATCCATCTTTCAGACCAGATACAGTCTGAATGACAATGATTTTGTGGCGATTACTCTGATACAATTACAAAGAAGGCACATCAGATCCTTAACATCAAGTTCAGGCATTCACTTTACTTCCTGTAAAACCTTGTTTGTTACTTACAGTATACTACACAACAATCTCTATTTTTTATTAGAACGACAAAGCTAGATTAAAAGCCCAAACAACTACTAAACATATTTGCTGAAGGGGGAATATCTATAGCTTCAGATTGAAAACCATATTTTAGAGCTGAAAGAGCTTTGAGCTCAAGTTATTGTTAGCTGTTATTCACAAGCATGACACAACATCTGAATTGAATGATATATATTAAACCTACTCATATAGGCTCAGAGTTTTGGTATGCTTTTATGTTAAAAAAACTCTTATTACGTAAGTACAGAGAAACCTCCTACTATTGCAGTGAAATTATAAAATCTATAACGTTTGCTAGGCAGATTGGGAAGTAAGCTCACATGACAAATTTTTAATTTGCTCAAGTTAAAAATTAAAAAGGTTATACTCGCTTGAATTATAAAGTTGATCTTGAAGAAAGCACTTTCACTATTGATTATTGATATACACTATGTACACTCTCTCTCTCTCTCATTGCTGTACAACATCCACTCTCTATTTTTGCTGCTACAGCAAATGACTGCTGCAGTCTGTAGAATAAAAGTTTCATGCTAAACTTTCTTTTCCAATTCTGGGCAAGTTTGGTACTTGGTGACTTCTTAAGAAAGTTTCAATGATTGAGTGCAGAGCGTGATAGAGAACTTTTACCAGGCGTAGTTTTCATTAGAGCAGTTTTGATTGTTTCTTAACTAAAATGTTGCTGAGAAATAATCTTAAGTAAAAACTTCCAAAGTGTTGTTTGTAGTAAAACTTTTACTGGTTAAGAAAGCAGCATTAAATAACCAAACAATTGCTACTTTATTACTTTTCCCTTATTTCATTTTCCATTTTTTAACAGATAAAGAAAACATCACTTTGTTAATGATTACTAATGCCAATAAAAAGTTAAACACACATACTTTAAAGTGATGCATCTCACTACTTTATTGCTCTACAAAAAAACTGAACCTCAAGAAATCAAACCACTATTGAGCAAAAAGCAATGCATATTGTTGAAGAAATACATTTATATATATATGAATAAGTACAGAGCATGCATTCGACGGACAACTCTGAGCATTGAGTTTTTCTAGCATTCTACTGATCATTTTTGAGGCTCTTTACATTATGTCCGGTTAATATAAGCTCGGCCCTTACTGCAAAAAGGCCATTTCGACATAAAGTTGGCCCTTTGCAGGCCAAATGGAGAGGGGGCTAATTTTTTAATTGTTGATTTGGTAGGTCGATCTCTTGATTGCTGACCAGGTGGTAGCTTGGCTATTTTATCTTTTACTCAGTGATCACTGGTTCTCTCTATTCTTGAAATAGAAGTCACTTGCTTTCTTCATACTTGACTCGGTGGTCATTTGGCTATCATCTAATGCCCAATGCACAGCTGTTCATGCTTCCGAGCAAACCAACAGCCAACACAGTTACTTTTTGCTAGTTCTCTGTTAGTTATTGGAGGCTTAGCCAGCCTCGTAGTTTGAGCACGCTCAGTCAGCTATGAGGGCTCTCTCTAGCTCTGGGGTGTAGTGACATCTGCCATTATACTAGCTACAATTCATATACTGCTAAGAAAAAGCTAGGGGAAGTTTTTCACTGATTCTACCTATTTTCTATACTAATTTTGCTGAAAAAGCAAGCAGTATCAAATAAACAGTCGACTCTCAAATTCTGAAGTAATTTATTTAAGGAGATAGAAAGAACACAACTGCTGAACATCAATAGCGGATCTATAGAAGCGTAAAAAGTAGACCTTGGCATTAACATATAGAATTTAAAACCTGAAAAAAATATGTTTTTTTAAAATAAAAGTTTACGAAAAAATACAGTAGAACGATTATTTCCAAAATAGTCTGTTGATAAGTTTTACACTTCCTAAAAACCTTCGAAGTTAAAAATCACGGGCATTGTAATTTCAACCGTTTCGTGGTTACAACTATGATGCTGGTTATAAATAGCAGCTCTCAATCTGCACAGAGTTGAAATAGCATGAAGTCGAGTTACCAACAACAGCAAGGATGTATTAAAAGTTTATATGTACTGCTATTTGAGCGGCCTTTGTTTGGCTTGCTTTTAAAATAGTTGCAAGATAATTCTTTAGCCAGATTTTTAATTTGCAGCTAAAAAAGACCAAATGTAACATCACGATTACTCTAAAGTAAAAAGCAGTTTATATGGAAATTTTCAATGAATGCTCATTGAAAATTTTTAACATAAGAAACAAATTTCTAAATAAATTCATTAAAACTCTTTTTGGTCATGTAGTCTGTTCTATATCATTATCTGCCATTCATCAGCTAATTCAATAGAGAATATTTATTGTTTGGATGTTTTTCAGTTGTAATGAACGACTAGGGACAAGCAATTCCAAGCTAATATATTTATTTAACCAACCATATTTGCAAAACCCATCTACAATATATTTTTTAATTTTTCGAATAAATAGCTTTATTAAAATGTATAAACATTAAAAGATTAGCTATATCTTTGATCTGCTTTTAGATTAATGGCAACTCTCTGAAGCAATATATATTAAATAATGACTTTGAAAATGACTTGCTAGTAGGAAAAGGAGATATTGTACAATGCGTGGCGATTTGTAATAATATGACGCGGGTACAGCTGTGTATGATGCAGCTACATCGCTGCATACATATGTATATTACATTACAATCAGCTCTTTACATATTTACATAAGTATTTATTTGAAAAGGTTTATTCCATCTGAATTAAATAGAGACGATAATTCCACATATTGAAAAGCTTACAACTACCAAACTTAAAGCATGTTATATTAAACCTGCTCCGAATTAAACACCTATTTTTATTGCCTGTTTTTCCAAACAACCTGTTAATTTTGGAATTTTTCTCTCATTTTGTTATAAATGGCATAAAAATCTGTGATGTTTTATTCGTTTGCCTCATTAGTTCGTCTCCCTTAACTTATAGTTTCTTCTGTATTATAATAAATGTAGCAGCCATTGACCATAGAGTTTGTACTGCAAAATGACAGTTAATACACAAATATATCAGGTAATCTTTTTCATTAAAACGCATGGAAGATAGTTTCATTGGTATTTAATCTTTTTTAGTCAACACCCCGTAAGGATTTTTATCTTCACCCAGAAAGGTACAATAACAGTTTAAACCTTAAAGTCTGCAAAATTAACAACTTCCTTATGCACACCTGAATGTTCTGATACATTATAGTCAAGTGAGCAATGTTTGCTAACTTTCTTTCTGAGGCTGGGCATGGCTTTCTATTTAATTATTTCACCTCAAACTCTCATTTTATGCACCATGATATGCAATGCACATAATAAAAGTGAGTTGTGAGTGAGCTGGAATAACCCAGTTTAAATGACCTAAATTTGAGGACTCATTTTGATGCCCTAGTTTTTAAAAGCTAGCTTGGTTGACCTAGACTCAGTTGTGCTCAATTTCTACCTATAATTGGGTCTTCTAAAAATTGATAAAAGCTTTGCGTAAATTTAAAGTTTGACTAAGTTTTTCATTCTTTTAAATGTTCTCAGTTTAAACTTAAATGCAAATGTCTAATGCATACAAAAGACCTTCTCTCATGCCATACTATTTGTTTAAAAAACTAATAATGATCATGCTGCATAGCTTTAACACAATTTTACTTAGTTTTACCAATTATGCTGTTTTTGGAATATGCTTCAATACTTTTGCAAATACAAAAATATTATTAAAAAGTTGTGGCCTCTTGTTCAAGTAGTAGGCAACTTCTTATAACATTTTATTGATTTATTATGATTACTAATTTGCTATAATTACTTAGTCAGAACTGAAACAGGAAATTCACTCTGCTTATGCATGATTTCAAAGGTTAGCTGCTTTTCTATTTTGCTAGAAGGAGAAATTCATTTGATCTCATGATTCTTTTTTTAAACAAATTATGTTATTTTTGCAGGCATTTATGTTATTGAAATTAAAATATATGTTCTCTCACATACTTTTAACATATTATGCAGAAAGCTATTGCAGGTCGTTGCAGTGTAACATAAATAGAACATTTGGCTGCAGGTTGGTAAGTGAAAAAATGGCTTTTAGCTTATTTATGGCTTGATGTTTCAGAATGGAGCAATGAAAAAAAGTGCTCCAGCTACTACCAAGGTGCCTGTGCCATTGTGTGATTCTATGATGTGTTTTGAAAATGCATCATCTTAAAAACATGGTTATTATTGTAGATACAATATTTTTCAACGAAGGTAAAAAATACTTGAGCTAACATGTTATGACAGCACAATTAAGTCTCTCTAAGTGATATGACTAACTATGAGGCTATAAGGCTTCATGTATGAGGCCTGACAATGAATAGAGTTTTGATACGGCTGAGTCTGGTCACCTGGAGGCAAGCTTGCCTACAAAGTATATTAGTAATTAATAGACACTGTTTGAATTTAAACATATTAAATTATATGACTAACTATCAGTCTAAAAGCAAAAAAGTGTATTTTTTCAGAAACGAAATTACTAGTTTATTAGCCTGACCATTAAGAAGCATGACTGTCTTAACAAAAGAGTTGTTGATGCCTCATGGCATATTTGACAGCTCCGTTTGCTACTCGTGGTGTTTACCTGGTCACATATAACTCGGTTTTATTTAATCTTCAATATGAAATTTTTTAAGGTTTATCATGAGTACAATATTGATGCAGCTGAAACTGGTCACCTGGGTGCAAACTTGGCTTCAAAGCGCATTAATAACACATAAACCTTGTTTAATTTTAAGTAAATTAGAAAAAATAATTCAAACTGTAGGCCTTAAAAATATAAGCATAAATATTGATATTATTTCTATTTGCTTAACTAAGCTTTTTCTTATGATAAGCAAAGCGTTTTTATATTTAGAAATCAATAGCTCTACTGTTGGACCCATGGAATATCACTTGTAGCTCTTATTGAGCTTGTACGAGAACAACATTTAGAGTAAATAGAAAAGTTAAAAATAGTAACACTACTCACTCTTCATATATTTTATTAAAAGCCTTCAGTTTGGATTATCTTTGTAATCCGCTTAAATTTAAACAGAGTATATAAATTATTAATGAACATTGGAACCAAGCTTATATCTAGGTAACTCATACCATCTGCATCAATAATATACTTTGATCAGCTCTGATAAGGTTTCACTAAACTAAAGATAAAAACTAAATTAGAGCAAAGTTTGCTTTGTACGACTGTTTCTAAAATACTGGCAAAGCCAACTAATAATGTCAGTTTTACATCTGTGAGCAACGATAATTGAATCTGGCAGACATTGATAACCTAGGAACAGTCTGAGATAAGCATTAGTAGAGACATGCAGCCAAAGCCTCCAGTTACTTCGACAACTTTAAAATTTATGTAAACACATCTTTATCAGCAGTAAGTATCTGTTCTCTATGCATATACTGCGGAGTTGTAGTAGGTATGTATGGCAAGGTGGCTGAGTACATCTTATGACCAATGTATATTAATACTAACGGAACAATGCATATTGAGACTAGCTGGGCAATAAGTATTGAGACAGCTGGGCCAAAGCATATTGAAACTATGTGACCAATGCAAATTAGGACTATTTGAGCAATACCAATATTGGCTATACTAAACTACAAATAGATGATAGGAGGGATCTCTGAAGAACACGTCTAAACAGCGTGAAAACAATTTAAAACACTTTTAGCAAATTTTAAATTACTCAGTTTGTGTATTCAGCTTAATCTGTACAGTCAAAAATTGCAGATTTTTGGTAAAAACCTATTATAGGCTATAGGACAGCAAGGTGATGTTTTGTATAGATGGTATGATAGCCAAAAAGAGCATGCCTACACTTGCCAATATGTGTACCAAACGCAAGGTTTGTGAATAATGTAAGAGTACGTCAAAGAGCAGAACTATTCTTAATTATTATTTGTATGTTTCAAGGTTTTTGGGTTACTCATTGGAACAGGTTCCAAATTTTAGAAGTTACAGGTATCACAACAAACTTTGTGGCTAACTACATGTATACCAACTTAGATGAACATAACTTACTGTTTACCCAGTCTACCAAATTGTTACATATTGTTGTTTTTAGAACCTTACAGCAGCATTATTTTGCTCATGAAGTGGTTTGAGGGATTTGCTGACAATATGTATTCAGTGTGTGGTGTATGTCATGCACATAAATGTGTGTGGTGTGTGAGATATGTTGCATACATAGATTTTTGCAATGTATTGCTTCCAAGGTATGCCTAAGTGTGAATGATATGTGATGAAGTAGTGCCTATGGTGTATGTTATGTATGTGGTATGCGTGAATAGGTGTGGCTTGTAAAATTTGTGACATGTGCTGATGCATTCAAAACGCTGTTTATGTAAATGTATAAATATTTTTATATATGTTTATGTAGCATGTATATATATATATATATGTATGTATATATACACATATATACAATGTATACATAACATAGAATAATGTTATATAGCCTTCTCTAGCCTAGTGCTCTATTATATTGTCATCTCCTACTTCTTTTATATATATATATATATATATATATATATATATATATATATATATATATAGTGAACTCTCATTGGTAATGGAATTTGTGTCCCTTGCCTAAGCTCTGAGCTGCACTGATGAGGCTTCAATAGCCGAAACAGTACTGTTTGTAGCATGTGTATATATATATATACACATATATATATATGTATATATGTATATATATAGCTTAATATTTGCTATTATAGATATATAGTAACAAATTTTAGGCCGGCCCAAAACGCAGATATTGTTCTAAAATTACTTTATTTTTATTTATTTATTATTAAATATTTATTTATATATTTGTATTTTATATAAAATTTTTCATGGCAATGCGGCAGGCTAATAGCAAGTGATAGACAACTCTCATCACTTCTCATTGTTTATAAGCTGATTTTTAATACCTGAGCAATGCCGGGAGGCACAGCTAGTATATATATACGTGTATATATAACTTATAAAACTACATCTTTACTATGTTTTTTAGAGCAATATCCGTGTTTTGGGTCAGCTTAACATTATTTTTTTCTACGTAATAGTGAACAGGGCTAATTATTGACCACAAACAAGTATTGTACGTGTGAGTATCTTTACCATTGTTTTGACTGTTTGCCCAATGAGCCATTTGTATTCCATATCAATCAATGGTTATGTTTGTAGCTCCTAGATCTGGAGGTCTTGTCATCAAATTCGTATCAAATTTCTCACTGTTAGATTTTAATTACCATAACTGGACACAGGGTTTAACAAAAATGACAAGATAAAGACTCATATTTGCATTTATATACATATTTTTGTGTTTATGTTATATATATACCAAAACTCAAAAATGCTATTTGTGCTGCTCCAAATCTTTTCAGAAACTTGCCTAGGTAATTGTTTTAACACGGCGATACAAAAATATCGTGCGGTTGCAATTAGCACACAGATAATTAGTAAAGTGATTTTTAACTCATTCTACGTCTAAATATTTTTCAAATTTCATTTTAATTGTTTGAGTTGAACACACAATTTTGACATGAAGAAAGCCTAGACCCTACTTTTTACTATCAAAATCCAATCGCCGTCATCTGGCTTGTTAAAAAAGCTCGAACACACAAAATATTGATATTTTAGCCTCATAACTCCAATCCATTGGTCTATATCTGCATAACTCAATTGATGCACCACATAAACTTTTTTCTTTATGGTTATATTGTAAAAATATGTCAAGGGTATGTTGAGAGTATGCACGGATATGACGATGTGTATGAATATGTCCAAAAAAGATCAGCTATTTGATTCAAAAAGGTTGAGAAAGAAGTTTCATTGTTGAGTAAGCCTTATATTGAGTGATTACAATACTTAGCCGTTATGATTTTAGGAAGTAGCAATGGCTGCTTGCAAAAAACAGCCTTTCAAAAGAGAAAATTCCGGCTGTATAGATCAGAATCAGATGACTGATATCTGGTGTAAATTGCCTCAGCTAAGGTGCATGACCTTGTGTGTGTTGAAAACATCCCATTCGTAGCATGTACATATCAATGGCAACATTGCTTCTTGACATTGGTCTCTAGGATTTGAGTGCCAAGGAATTGATCCTTTCTACTAAGGTAATGCCAACAACAATTTCATTATACTGTTTAAACTGCTATTTAAATTGCTACATTTAGCTAGTTTAAACGCTAGCAAGTCTGATGGTCTTTACTAGTAAAGTGCTCAATAGCTATGCTGATCAATATAACAAACCATGTTGATTTAGTTTATTATAATTTCATATCTAATTGTATGATGAAATCAGATTAATCTACAGCTATTAAAAAGGTACAGCTCTTATGACTGCTAACTAAAAATCAGAATATTAGGTTACAAATTTTTTAAAAATTTACAATAATTTGTGCAACTAAATAATAAATTTCAAAAAGGGTTTATATTGAGTTATTGTGGAACTAATAAATATAACTAATAAATAAAAAGTTAAGGTATATAATATTTTACTTGTTTACTTTTAAGCACATAGTCATTAGCTTCAGTATGATAAGCGTATCTTTGTGTAATGAAAGATGAGACATTACATAAGTCTTGGTTATTATGGAATGTTCATTTTAACTACTTGGAACTGTTTTTAAATAAAAATAAAATTATAAATAAGCTGAAAGAGAAAATCATGTAGCTGTATAGGTACAAAAATGCTCTTGAAGTGTCATAGTTTAATTGATGTTAATAACAAACTACTGTAAAACCTATTATTACTAAGTGAAATTTTTTTTTGAATGGTTTCATACCCTTTTCCGAAAATAATTCCATATGACCAGTATTTCATCAGCTCTCAAATTAATAGGTCACAAAGGGTCAAACTGAAACATTACCATTTAGGCACTTTTTGTAAGTTCCTAATAAAGTCTAACAAGAGTCATAATCTATTCAAAAAGCCAACCTAAATCGTTTAAAATTCAGTAGAAATTCACAGCTATTAAAGCACATTTTTGAAGTATAAAGTAGTGGTGATAATTTTATTACTACCTTCTACAATAATAGAAAGGGGTAATATAAGCATTAAGACTAGAAGGTGGTAACAGGTCACAGGAAGGAAATAGAAAATCAGAGAACAAATGATAGACTGGCCTACCATCTTTTATGATAATAGAAGGTGGTAGGCCAAGCTATCCACAAAATAGGCTGACCTGTCAAATTTTCTATGAATAGAAATAAACTTTATAGCAAACTGTTTGTTAGGAAGCTTTTTCATTTCTATTTCTTAGCATTCATATACTATATTCAGAAAAATCTAAGGTGTATCGATCAAAACATTTATAAGTTTGAAATTCAAGAGCGAGCTTTACCTGCATGCTCCAAGTATACACGCAGGCTTCTACAAAACTTTGCTGAACTTTACATATTTGTGGCTGCCAAAACATCAAAATGTTTTTTGAATTTTTTAATGCAAATATAGTGTTCTAAAACAGTTCTATGGTTACAGTGAGGCAGCTCTTGAAAGGAGTGTTGGTGGCTACCAGAGTAAAGTCTTACCTACTGTGAAGTCTCTCCCGTTACAGGTAAAACAATTGGAATTTACATGAAAGGAAATCCCTTGCTGACAGACCAATAGGAATTTGTGTATGAACAATGGTTTACCTATATCACATTTACTAAGCTTACAGCATAAGTCATGTTATACACATTATTCTTAACAGACTAATCACTGTTCCGTGTAAAGGAACTTTTGAAAACTTTACTGTTGCATGCTACATGCCACTGATAAGTTCATTAAAACATATGGACACCACTTGACCAATTTATATGGGAACCACTTGACCAATGCATACTAAGACCATTTTATCTAAGGGTCAGTTAAAAGAAAGGTGAGTTAATGCACTGAGCAGATTATTGTGACACCCTAGAGAAATTAGTGCAATGGCACTGATAAGTTTAAAGCTTCCAAAAAATATGAAAACGAATGTTGAACAGACAAGGATAAGATTTAGATCATCCATGCATTAATGCTTTAAACGGTTTTCTCATGTCTACTTTAGGTTATACTAAGCTACGTAAAGTTGAGAAAAAAGATTTTTGAAGGATATATCTAACCCACTTGGATATTGGTGAAAATTTTTACCAAGTTTTAAATTGCTCAGGTTGTAAACTCAATTGAATTTGTGTAAGCAAAATGAACAGGCTACTATTGAAACATAGTACCGACAGACGTGCGTTTCTGCATGTGATACATATATCATTTCATTTAGTTGTTTGTTCATCAATAATAAATTATACATTCGTCACTCACCTGAAAGCTTGAGTGCTACTCACACAAACTTGCTACTCTACAAATAGACATTATAGCTCTATTCGATATCCATTACAATGTATAGTCGTCGGATTAGTTAATTTCATAAAGATTTCACCACATTTCTACTAACTTGGCAAGATTATTTTCACCGTGCAACCATCTTCAGCAGGCCTTTCATTTAATTTTTATAGATATTGTAGTCTATCTATAGCAAATTGTTTCAGATTTTTATGATTAAACTCAATTGAATTTTTGTTACTTAGATACAGAACTCTGCATGCTATAGTAGCTTTAAATATTGAAGCCTATGTCAAGTCTTTTAAACTGTACAATAAAAATCAAGATCGTTGACTTGGTATTTAGATATAGTTGCGCATGTTGTTGTCATTCTTTCCTAGTGAGATAAACAGGAAATATGAACTTTTTAATTGAAAACACTGTACTACCTTTATTTGTTAATAGTACTATTATTAACACTGCAAAAAATATATTTTGTACCAGTTGAGTTCTGGTAAGTCTCTGTGTGTATATCTGATATAAGTGACAGCTTAAAATAATCAAAAAGATTAACGCATTAACAAAAATGAAGTAAATATGACCTTAAACCTAAATATCTGATCTCATATATGTAAAATTTTTATAATTTAGTCTAAATCAAAGAATGCCAAAAGTTGAAATCAGGATTAGACAGACAAATGTAAATACTCAAATAGTATAATGTATTAACATAATATAGATAAAATCTAAAAAAAAACACTCTATCAGAAAAAAATCTATTTGTCTTGAGAGCTATAGAAGCTTTTTTTAATAAGTGTTTATCTTAAAATATTTTTTGGGTAACAGATATATTAACACTTGCTATTTGCTGAATTGCTGAGTATAAAGCAATATTTGCCATTCATAACAATTGCTGTCTTATAACACAATACTTCTAGATCCAATGATAAATAAACAAACATAAAATATAAAGTAATATAACCTCATTTAAAGAATGTTTTTTAAAATTAAAATTACAGTTGCAAGGAGTAAAGCTAGTAAAATATGCACTTTGAATATAATATCATGACAAGTGTTGCCTAAGAAAAGCACAAAATTCTACATATTTTGTATGAAAACAGCAGCTTGACTGAGTTAATAAATTGAAAAGAGTAATTAAAAGCTATTAATAGATACGACAATTGTATAAATTAAAAATTTATGATCGGTATATGGACCACATACATTTATGATGACTCTAAAAATGAATAAAGTTTTGTATTAGGATTCAGATGTTTGTAGACATACTCATAAACCTTAAATAATCAAAACATCGTAAAGTGAGTTCAAATAACAGAATAGAAAATATTGATTGAG
The DNA here is from genome assembly GCF_963576615.1 of Watersipora subatra. Classification (NCBI taxonomy): domain Eukaryota; kingdom Metazoa; phylum Bryozoa; class Gymnolaemata; order Cheilostomatida; family Watersiporidae; genus Watersipora; species Watersipora subatra. Next base: position 49,597,674 of record NC_088717.1, read on the forward strand.
AATAATCAATATGTCATGCTGCTATGTGTACCTCATGAAAGAAAATAATACTTCTGTTTGTAGCTATCCACTCAGACACTACAACTTATCTTTCTTCTGTAACATCAAGTATGTTTTTTATACTGTTAGTAATAGGCTTCACGGCTGTTATAGAATTGGTAAGTAAGAAACTAAACAGTAATAAATACACTGGCTGTATCACTTGAGACACTTTATTAGTTGACTTGAATACTTCAGCAATAAAAGTTCATTGCAGAGTATAACTCTCCGTAAAAAATATCAAATATTAGTAATAGTTTAAATATATGAACAACAAGCTGTATATTGAAAGGTTACATCAAATGTCTCGATAACACAGACAACTATTATTATAACAGTATAAGCAGTAGCCTCTCTTATATAGAAATCTAAGGAGTAGCTGTATTTTACACCTTTTTACAATTTCCTAAAATTCAATTGCTTTGAATTTGCTTTTAACTATAATGAAGGCTTGTTTGATTATAACGCAACAGACTGATTCAAATTAGAAGTAGAATATAATCTACTATGAAATATAACACATTAAAATAGTCTAATATAATGTAATACAATATAATGACATAAAATGATATAACCTAATACAGCATGATACAATATGCAATAGTTTTATAAAATACAATATAATTTAGAATATAATACAATATTCTATTATACAGTACAAAATGATATAATATGAAACATTTTAAAGCTATGAAACAAATAATGTAATGTAACAGAATATAATAAGAAATAACATAATGTTATATGATATAGCATATTATTGTTAAATATAATACATATTTTATTATAATCAAACATAATATAATATAAAATATTGCATTACAATATAAAATAAGCTAATACAATACAGTGTAATACGATATAACATTACACAATTGGCGAACATACATCTAAGCAAATAAACTGATGTCTAGAACAATGTTTTACAGCTTAGTGTTGGAGACAACCAATTATGACTAAAATAGTATTATTTATTCAAGTTGAAAGCTTAAATAATTTACGAATGTGAAAATATGCTCGAATTTACAGAGAAAAATAAAAATTAGCAATAATTTCTGTCTAGACTTACACAAGAAAAGTGAAATCGAAAGCGCACGTTACTCAGCTTTTAAATGATGTAATCTCTAGTATTTCTAATGTCTGCTTTCACCTTACCCCAATATTGTTTGACTTTGTCTCACTAGACATATAAAGATCTAGGCTATGCCAAGCTAGCAGTTTTGTGTAATAACTTCTAATTGCTTTTTATGGATTGCCATTAATGACATAAATTATTTACTTGTAAATTTTCAACAATGCCATACTGTTGTTTTGCTCTAAAGCACTGAGGAATAATAACTGTAGGAAGCGACAAGGTCTGTCTCCAAAGAGCAGACTTTCAAGAAAGAAAGTAACTATTGTATGGAACAGAACCAGATGACCACAATATCTGGCATAAGGTCTCATCTAGAGTGCATAACTTTATGTGTGTCAAGAAACACTACATGCATAGCTTGCATGTATGAATGGGAACACTGCTTTTTGACATGGACCTTTGGATTTGAGTGCCAAAGAGCTGATCTTCTCTACAGAGGTAAGCGCTGAACACAATTTTTTATACTTTTTACAATGTTACTTATTTTGCTAAATTTAGCGAGTTCAAACACTAACAAGTCTGATGTTCCTTAACAGTAAGCCAAAAAACAGCTATGCCGATCAATATGATGAACCTTACTTAATTAATGGATTGTAATTTGATATTTAATTTATACTAAAAATTTAGACTATTCTACAGCTGTTTAAAAGTTACGACTCAACTAACTGCTAACCAAAATGAAAAAATGTCAGTCTAAAATAATTTCTTTTCGAGATTTAAATGTGCTCTACAGCAAAGTAAAAAAAATAAAAAATGATTTATATCAGTTCATGGTGGAGCTAATCAATCTGACTAGTAAATAAATATATAAGGTAAATAATGTTTTGTTTGTTGCCTTTTAAGTATGTATTTACAAGGTTTAGTGCAATCAGCACATATTTGTGAAACAAAATATAAAAAGTTACTGAGAATTTGGTTATTGCGTACCTTTCTCTTTTGCTACTTTTAAATGTATTCATACAAAACTAGAATGTCATCTAATGTGATTACGCAAATTCAAGAAACTTTATACATGCAGAAAGTTTATTGAAGGGTCACGGTTTGGTCAATGTAAGTAATACACTGTATAGCATTCTATAATTACCTGTCAAGATTTTCTAAATGGTTTCAATCTCTTTTGCATTAATAGCTTCATATTACCAGCAACTCAGTAATACGTACATGTGACGTAGAGTTGAGCAAAGAAGTCATCATACAAGTAATTTTAAGGCCTATAATAAGACTTATAGCCTTAACAAAAAGAAGATAAGTCAAATTTTTTGATAATTTCAATAAATTCAGAGCTACATGTATTTAGATAAACTTTGTCAGTGGTTATCATTGTAAAACTAATGCTTTTCTAGATTTTAAAAAGTTCAAACAGCAAAAAAAACATAAGGAAACTAAATTTACTTACAAACTTGCAAAATTCTAAAAAAAACAGTTTTATAGCTAGTTTGATGACGTTTAGACAGTTCTATGTAAATACCAGGTATAAACTAATTAGGCAGATATTTTTTTTCGTTTTAGCCATTGGTGTCTGTCCAGCAGATTACATTTACAACCCTCATTCAGAGACATGTATCAGGCTGATAGAAACACCAATGATCTGGTCTGATGCCAACAGCACATGTCAAGATGCTGGAGAGTATCTGGTGACATTCTCAACTACTGAGTCATCACAGTGGCTCAGAAACAAATCCTCAGAACTTTCTGCCGCTAACCCTGGAAAGTATTTTTGTTTAAAATAAAACTATAACTAATAATTTAATATATCTCTTCAAATTATTTTTCCAAACACCTGCTTTTTGTAGTAGAATAATAGCGAGTGGCAATGCAACGCTGAAGAACAGTGAACATAGGTTTTAAAGTAACGAAATGATTTTAGTTGCTTTGTTAATGCAAGTGAATTATTCTCACTTAGTTTTCAACAAAAAACAATTTCACATGCTCTAGGTTAGATTAGCACATCATAGTTTTAAATGTATTTAGTTTATATTAGATGAAACAGATTTGAGAATGTTTATATAGCGCTATCAACTATATTTTAGTTTTTAGAATATGAAATGTAAGCAGACTCACCGATGGCAGTGACTAGTTTTCTGATATCCATGTTAAATTTATACCATTATAATTTTAGTGTAAAACCTAGTTTAAAAGCAGTTACTAAACCACACAGGTTTGCAACGCTTATAATTTCTAAATAAGCCATTCAGCAGTTTTTATTCGTAAAACTATATTGTGAGATAATACTTCTATTACCAAATGTACTGCCTAAGGCACAGTGTGGATTTCACAGAGAACGTAATACAATGGAGAAGGCATTTTCTTTCTATTAAGTACAGGACAAATATTAAAACAAAGTACAACAAAAAAGTCTATGTGCGGTTTTTCATTGAGTTAATGTAAGCCTTTGATATGGTCTCAAGACAATGCCTTGAATAGTTGGAAAGAAGCTAGGCTGCACTGACAAGATAATAAACTCGATAAAGTTTTTGCATGATAGAATGCAGCATAAATTAGTCTAGGCAAAACATGATTTATAGAAGTTCTCTGTCGATACCAATCTTGGTATCGACAGGGTCTGTGTCTTGGCACCAATCTTTTTTGCACCATCTTTTGGTGCTATATTTAGAATTTCTTTGAAGATAGCTTCAAAGGAATTTACATTCAAAAAAACAAATTGCCAATTTCTTCGTCGTCTCTTATTTCAATTCCAAAACACGCACAGTCTAGTTACTTGACAGAGAGATGATGTTTGCAGAACACATTGCCCCGGCATCTACTCTTTTGAGGACATGAAACTGCTTGAAGTTCGATTTGTCAGAAAAGCATCGCAACTCAGTCTAAAAAAAACATAAAGAAAACGTAATCTCTGTATCCACTTGTGAAGCTTTTGAACACATCACCAGATTTTAAAGTTATCCTGATAGACCACGAAGAGCTCATTCCCTGTAAAAATTTTGATACCTGAGTATTATTGTCAAAATTGATGAAGAACTTTGAGCCAGAATAGAAATGGCCAGTGTTTTCTTTAAAAAATGTAAAGATAAGGTCAGGACCACCAAAATCCTAAAACAGGCTAGGCTCCGGTTCATGAAGGACATCCTACTATAAATGGCCTGAGATGGTGGGGACAAGCGCACAATATAAATCACAAGTAATTGCCAAAGCAAATATTGTATTCCTTTATCTAAAAAAATTCAAGTTTGACCAATAAAAGTTTACGAATATTTAGCAAAGCATATCATGACATTGGGAGATTGAGACACAAGCACATGAAGCAGAAAAAACTCAAGAAAAAGCAAAAAACAAAGCTGCTCTCTGATATATATATATTAAGCCATATTAGCCTTATTTTTAAAAGACTAAATGAAAGAGAAAGAGAGATAGAGAAAGATAGTTGTTTAGATTGACTCATTCTTATCAACCTTTAACCTTATGTATTTGCAAACTTGAGTGTTTAGGTGTTTAGACTTTTAATTTTGCTTTAGGATGGAGTAATATAATCTGGATTGGAGGGATGGAAGAACCAGGTGCGGGCTATCGGTGGAGAGGACTAAACATTGATGATGTTCCTAACGATGGTGACTGGTGGCCGGGAGAGCCCAATGTAGCTGATGAGCATTGTATAAGTATCCGGGCTGATTTGGGTTGGCTTGGCAAACTGAATTTATTTTTATGTGAGAGAAAGTAAACCTTCAGTGTTAGCTATGCAATATAGATTATTTTTTTAGTATGCTCTTCTACCAATACTGGTGGTCTAACCAGAGTCAGAATACCAGGTTAGTGGAAGTGAACAAAAACATGGAGGATGCATTAAAAAGGCAGTCATGTTATGTAATATTACAGCTTAATTGTAAAATAAACTTTGTTTAAACTATCTTGGCATGCCAGTATTACAACTAACTATTGTGCAATGTAAAGATGATATTTTCAAGAGTACAAAAAATTCTTATTTTCTATTTTCCAATTATGATCAGATTTTAACTAAGTGTGGAAATACAGGTGTGTTAAGTTAACTATTCAAATTTGTATAAATTGGTCTTCGACTGGATGTAGTAAAGGCTGTTCATTTTGTTTGTCTCACTGACAAACCAATATTGAACTGAGCTAGATATTAACTTCATTTATACTTATCAATGCAATTTAGAGAAAATCCGATCATAACACGAAAATCACAAATATGTTTTCACATCATTCTTGTTCAGCTAATGCATCTGTAAAAAATGCAATCTTGTTTACCAATCTCAAAATAATATATATCTGCAATAGTTCACGAGTTCACAGTCTGTGTCACCGATTGAATATTCAAACCTGTTTTAAATTCATAAAAAGAGTAACATGAAACTCTTTGATTGTCTCACAAAACAAAGGTAAAAAGTCCATTTTTATACCTTTTACGGAAAATATTTTAGATGGGCAGTCAGATAAATTTGACTGTACTGGTACTTACCACAATAGAAGTGCAATGCCTGATAATCAATTTATAAGCAAACATGAGCAATTGTTGTGGCTAAAATCAGGATGGTCCACACTATCCAGTCAATAATAATAATTTTCTGTCTTTAAGCTGAAACGCTTCAAGTGTATCAGATTATTAAAAGATACTGTACAGAGAACTAAGGTCGCACGATGTCTGTTATTAATTGTGATAACTACAAAACCATACATGTATATATTTTTTTTCACCGCTGAGTTAAGTTCTGAATATATGTAGTAAAACTGGGGCCATAACTGATATATTCTAATTTATAATAGAATAAAATTAGGCTAAAAACCGAAAAGATTATTGTTAAGTGTACACAATAGAAAGAGGTGGAATAGAAACAAGAAACTATGCAATAACTAGCTAGTTTATTTACTTCACAATTAGGAATTGCTATCACATAAATACAAGAGCACACAAATCCAAATAAAATAACAACAAAATTTTCAAGCATTAAATGATTGTAGGCTTACAGGTTAATGACTTTAAGGTAGGTAGCTTTTATTTACTGCCATTTAATAGATTTTACAAATACTATGCAAAGAGTTTTGAGACACTTGCATCATCATTTACAGTGGTATCATGCCTTCACAAATGGAGAGTCTTCCCGCACCAAAAGCTGTCATGCAACCCCATACCATGACTCCAGTAGGGTGCTTGATGGTTGGTAGCGTACAAGCCGGGCTGTACTCCTCTCCAGGTCGTTTCCTCACATAACAATTTCCAGAGTGGTTTTGAATGGTAAATGCTGGCTTATCACGGAACAAGACCCTTTGCCATTGGGCTGTTGTCCAGAACCGTTTATCTTTAGCCCACTCTAGACGCTTTTGCTGTTTCTCAGAAACTAAGGGCTTGCGCCTTGCCTTGCAGCCTTTCAAACCATTTTCAAGCAGTCTTCTTCGCATTGTACTGGGGTGAATCTCAATATCTATGTTGTCCTTGATCTCCTTACAAAGTTGAGTACTGTTCAGATGTCTGTCAGCGAGGGATCTTCGTACCAGGTACCGATCTAGACCGATCAGACCAGATAAAATTGCTAATCTGTTTAATAGGATTAATATAAATCACTCAGAAATGATTGTGTTAAATTAATCAATGCATTGTTTGAAAGCACATCTTCTGCTGATCAGATTGATATATAATATCTGGCATGGCATCATAATTAGAGGGAAAATAGAAAGCAAATGGAAGATCCATTTGATATAGAGTGAACAAAACAATGTGATTCCAAGTTTATGCACACCACTGTATATATATAAATACAAAAACATATAATGATAACAGTATGTTATTTTCTTTCACATATGAACAGTGTTTCATATCCAGTGCAGCCATATTCAAACCATCCATAGTTAGCATTGATGTTTATGCAATGCTCATCTACTCTATTGGGTTCACTTGAGGCCCAGTCAGATTCCGGTTCCCCTTTATTGGGTACAGCAGTTTCAAGGAGGCCTTGCCATTGATACACACTTGCTCCATTTTCCATCATTCCTCCAATCCATATGTAGGTGCTCCAGACTGCAATAGAAAATTGGTGGCAACTCATATCAAATTTTTTTATAATTCAACATTGGTGCTAGCCATTAGTGGTTTGCTAAGCATTGGTTATATTCGTGTTTGAAGCAACTATAAGTTAGTCAGCTATTATTATTCGATATAGTAAATTCATTTTGCAATTCTGAGTTTTCATAAATCACTATTTATATAAAATGTATTAGCAAAATCTCATTGTCATTGCTGTTAATGTTTTGCATTAAAAACATCAGCAAGTTAAGTACTTGATGAATATCAAATCAATGTCACTTTGGTTCACTCTATTTGTCGATTATGCTTGATGTAGCGTTCAACAACAAAAGGAGTTTACATCCAGGCTAGATGAAAAGGTAGATCTGTTTTAGCTAGTTTTAGCTAAATAAGTGAGCACAAACATCTATTATGGCTATTAGGAGTTTTTCTTCTTGCTGATGATGCTTCAGTATTTTACAGGTTTGATCACATTCAAGTTTTAGAAATCAATTCAGTCTCGAAATCAAACGTAAGATAGCTTTCCTTTATCGATCACAGAGTTTTTTTAGGAAATATATTTTAATAAGATACCATGAGCATTACCGGAGAGCTACTAAAACAATGCTAAAACTCCAATTACCTCAGAAGTAGCAACAATGGTAATTTGAAAGCAAATATTCTACTGAAGAATAAAAATATTAGTACAGTGCGTTAATGCTAGAAGATCAAACTCTGGGACTACCACCAAGTTTCAATAAAAGTGAAGTACTCTGTGTGTAGATCTACAGTGGTTGCAGATTTGCTGTATGACAATTGAGACTTTAGCTGTCTACAGTGAGAAAACAGACAAACTGTACTTTTGTATGGTAAAATACTTACAATGAATCATGATTATCTTATAGCATAGACCTATTAACTATACGTATTAAGTATAGTTATTAGGTCTATGTCTTATAGACAAATCAGATAACCGATATTGAGATACTAAAAAGCAGAAATACTGTCATTCATGCTGAGTAAAAAATAACTCAAGCTGGTAAAGGGGATGAATTATGATTGCCTGCCTGAGTAATGTTATACATTTTTGTTAAAAACAAAGAAGCAAACATTCTACATGTAGATTGATATTTACAACACAGTTAGGAAAATATGGAAACGAAAGACACAGGCTATGACAAATAGCAAAGCATGTCAAGAAATGCAGCAGGTTGGCAATGTCAGAATAGACCAAAATGAGAGCTAGCATTGCTATCTCGATAAATGGCTATAATGATAATGACTACGGCGGTGGCGACGACGACGACGACGATGATGATGGCAATGATGATGGTGATGATGATGATAAGGAAGTTTTAATAGCAATTTAAATAAAAACAAAATATGGGTAATTTACTTGTATGAACAAAACAGCGAAACTAGGTCTGACCTTTAAAACCTACTTGTAGTCTTCCCCAGTGCTGAATAATTATTTACTGTTACCCTGCTACTAAAAATAGACTCTCAAATTTAAATTGACAAGATATATTAAAAACTTACCAAATTAAATCTTGCAAGCATAAAGGTTTGCCTGGGTTAGTTGCAGAAAGTTCTAGTAATTTGTTTCTGAGCCACTGGGATGAGTGAGTCGTTAGGAATGTCACCAGATACTCACCAGCATCCTGACATGTGTTGTTGGCATCAAACCAGTTCATTGGTGTATCCACCAGCCTTATATATGTCTCTGAGTGAGGGTTGTAGATCTAGTTCTCTAGACAGACACCAATAGCTGAAACAAAAAAAATATTTGTGTTTTAGCATCTTATATAGAATCGTTAACAGTTTGTTAAATTAGCAATATAACAGACTTTTAATTAACTAGCAAGTCTGTAAGTAACATGATTTTTGATTATTTTGTGGCTGTTTAGACTCCAAACAATTTAAAAACGACAATAGCTTTGCGATGATGACCATTTAAATGATTTGTCTTATAGTAGTTGTTAATGTTTATTAATTTTTTAGCAATTTACATTTGTCTTTTCTTTTTGTATTACTTATTGATATTAGTTTTAATTAAAACCTACAAAGATGTGCCTATATGATAGCATCATAGCTTGATGCTATGTTACTTATTTAATTTGACAGCTAGTGAGTTACTGGTAGTATAGAGCTGTTATATATGCAATCATATGGGAAGGCTATAAAGTGACTTAAAGGTTGACTTGCAACAAAATTCACATTACCGTTATTTGATATGAAAAGATTCACCATGTCTTACTCTGTTGTGTTGTAGGTGCAAAATATGTGGAAAGGTGATTACAAGCTCTTAAAAACTCAAAAACGAACAGAAAATCACAGCCACACGAGACCGCCGTAGTTTGGATTCCCTTTCCAAAACGGCTCAAATGTGATGTAGTTGTGAAAGATGGTTTCTCTTCACACTTTCGTGCAACCTTATTCGTTGAAATATTTTCACAAATATACTTCACGCATTCAATAAAACTATGTATATTGATCTTACGCGTCTATTTTATCGTCATCGCAATGCTGTCACTTTTAGCAGTGATATTTTATAACTTACCATAAAAAATCGTTAAACTTTTTAACCTTACTCCGACTGAGTACATATCATTGTCTGATAATCATGACAATCCTGTTGGTCACCTGTGATAATCGAAAAGTGCTGCAAAAATTATTTGCGAAGTATTGGGTCACATGATCAGATTACGACTTGACGATTGAATAATGCCGAAACAAAACTGTAAAGCAGCGAGCATCTATATTTGATACGGGGTCTTCGGTGAAACCCGAAGTGTTTGTCATAAACTAGTACTACGATAAGTTTTATATTGAGCTTTGTATTGGCCTTTCAATTCACATGAGAGCGTCACGTGACAAGACGATAAACAAATTTCGTGGTTACGTCATCAAAATAAGGAGATTCCAATCTATGGCGACTTTTCGTTTTTGAGCTTTTAAGAGCTTGTAATCACATTTCTACATATATGGCACTTACAATGCGACAGAGTAAGACATGGTGAATCTTTTGATACCAAATAACTGCAATGTGAATTTTGTTGCAAGTCAACCTTTAAAGAATTCAAACAGGTAATAATAGAGTACTCAGTAGTGTATTACTTGCATTAAACAAACCATGATCCTTCAAAAAAGTTGGGTTTCTATACACTTATTTAGATTGGCCTGTTCTCATTAATTGAGATTTCTGTTTTGGTTTAAATACATGTAAAAATAGCAAAGGTGAGGGCTATATAATAACCAAGTTTTTTTAACTTATCAATCAATATGCAAAAATATGCTTATTGCACCGAAGCTTACAAATGCATACTTAAAAGGCAATAAACAAAAAAATTGGTCATCAACTTTTATTGGCTATTATCATTTAATAGCTACACCATAATATAAACCATTTTTAAAGTTTATTATTTAGCTGCACCACTCATATAAATCTGCTAAGAAAAGTATTTTGTAGACCAATTTTTGTATTTTAGTTAATGATCATTAGTGTTCTAAATTTTAATAGTTTATAATAGGCTGAGTTCATGATAACAATAATTAAATATGAAATTAAAATCAATTAAATCAATGTAGATCGTCAAATTAATCAGTATGGCTACTTCTCGACTTACTGTTCTAGACTATCAGACTTGCTAATCTTTAGACTGGCTGGCAGGCAACGTAAATAGGATGAAAAAACGGTGTTTGACCCTTACCAAAGTAGTGAGGAACATCTGCTTGGCACTCAAAGCCAAAATTCAATGTCAAAAAACAGCTTTCATATCTATTTGCACATGCTACACATATGGTGCTTCCTAACACACACAAAGTCATGCATGCTAGCTGAGACCTTACACCAGATATTACCCATACATACAGTGGGAACTGTATTTCTTAAAAGCCTGTTCATTAGAGGCAACCTTCGAAACTTCCAAAAATCATTATTGTTAATTAATTTACAACAGAGCAACAGTACGATATTTTTAAAAGTTTAAAAATAAATCAATTGTATTAATCCAAATAATAGTAATCTACATAAACCACTTATACATTATCATATAACCCATTTAATTTGACATGCATCTTTATATGCAGGGTAAGATGAAGTCAACCAATATTAAAAGAAAGTAAGAGCAGATATTAGAAACACTAGATGAAATTGCATCTTTTTAAAGCTGTGTAACATGTACTTTCCTTTTCTCTTCTGTAGTATAACTCTGACATAATTTATTGCTAAATTTCATTGTTTTTGTTGGTTGACAGCTCATTCTCCCATTTGTAATAATTAAATCTTTAAATGAATTTATATGGCGAAGGATAAAATAATACATATATCTCAGAGCAATACAATTTTTTCGTCATGGAAGAATGTTTGGTCGTCTCGAACATCAAACTGTAAAACATTACTATAGATATGTAGCTAGTTTGCATAGAATGGAGTGACTTATATTGGTATAGAAGTTTGAACATTATAATAATGTATTATATCACATTTTATTATATTGTATTATAATAAATTATAGGACTTTAATGTATTATATTTTATTGCATTAGCTCATACTTTATCATACTTCAACCTTAAATTACATTCTGCTGTATTATATTCCATTGTATTAAATTATACCAAATTTTATTATATCATAACATAATGTGTTATATTATAATATAGTGTGTTATATGATAATATAATATATTATATCAGATTATATTATGCTATATTAAGTTATATCTCATTATATTCTGCTTACAAAGAGTAATGTATTTTGAATCAGCTTGTTGCTCTCTAATCAAAAAAGCATTCAACATAGTAGGAAGCAAACTCATAGTAATTCAAGCTTTGGACATCATCAATACAAATTCAATATAATGTAGCAAATTGCTATTTTTACAGGCATCAACATTTCATATTGTTTTATATTTGTGTATATATCTTTTTCTTCAGTTTTTTATAATGCGTTGGCACTTGTTCCAAATAGCAAAGGTTGTCTTATCATCAACTGTGCAGCTATAGCAAGTGTTTATATGTCTGTTAACTGAAAGGGTTGTTAAGGTAACCATTTTTAAAGCAAGTTGTTATTGCTCTCAAGGCAAATAGCTTTTTTCTAACAGAGTGTTGTTCTTTACTTACATTTGTCTTTTTTAAATTTTGGTAATGTATATTTTTATTTGACTTTATAAGGTTATATTTCTCTTGTTTTTGGTATTTCTTTAATCTATTTAATTGCTTGAAGCTGCCAATAATATCAAACTCACACACAGATACTTGCCAGAACTAAACTGGTAAAAAGGGTATATTCTACAGAATAAAAAGTAGATAGTTTAAGATCCTTTTTTGTTATTTGTTTCAAATGCCAGACAATTTTATATTTTAAACTTGAACATTTATGGATATTCCAAAGAAGTATTTATTTTTAAAAAAGTTTATAAATGCTCATGCCACAAAAGCTGCACACACTACACGTACTGCATACAGTTATGTATACCACATGTACTGTACACAGCTATACATACCACATGCACCACACATTGTACACATCCGTGTATAGCACATAGACCATACACCATGCACATCAATGAATATCACATACATCACACATTGCAGACATCTACTCATACATATACAGGGCTGAGCAAAATTATGGCAACCACTTGCACAATATGACAAGCATCACGTTTCATTGGTAATTTTTGTGCTTAAAATCAAGAAAACTAAGCAATGTTGTACATCATTTGCTCAGAAATTTCTGAGCAATTCAAAGATGCTTTTTAATTCTAGCACATTTTAACTGCTTTTTTTATAACTAAAAAATATATTTGTAATGGTGGAAAACTTGTCGCTATTGTGAAAGAGCTCAAATTGGTTTAGCATCGAACATTACTCGATTGACGACAACTTACAAACTGAACACTTTGTACAAGTGATAGTGACCCTGAAAAGGGCCATTTGGTTTAAAATTAAAGTCTAGTACCTCGTTGGCTAGCCTTTATTTCTGATGACAGCGCGACACTGCGTTGGCATGCTGTCAACAAGCTTTCGAGTTGGTTTAGGTGTCACTATGTAATGCCAGGCTCAATCATCTTCTCAGTCAGTTATCTTTTGCTAGTAGGTTTGCACTTGCTAATTTCCATGCCCACTTTTTGCCATAAATGACAAGTTTTTGTCACTGAAAAGCACTTCATGCCTCTGTTTTTCGGTCCAGGAGCGATGAATTTTGGCCCATGCCAAACGTTTCTTCTTCTGCTTTTTTGACCCCAGTGGCTTTCCTCTTGCCTTATATCCTCTCAATCAATTTTCAATCAGTTTTCTCCTCACTAACAAGGATGAGGCTTCTACTCCAGTAGACTTTCTCTATTCTCGTCGCGGGTCAGTGCTGATTTTCTCTCAGTCAGAAAGTGAAAATTGCACCAAACTGCGGTCGTCTCTGGTAGAGCTTTTGCGTATTCCCCCTCTGTCTTTACAATCATCTGTCGTGCCTGTCGACTTCCATCTGTTGACAGTGCCAGCAACACCTTTCATGGAACATTGAACCTCCCTACCAATCTGCTCGTTTGATTTCCGTTGCTGGTGAAGGTGAATGATTACAGCTCCCTTTTCATCGGTCAACCACATGTTGTGATAGAATTTTAAAAGGATTTTGCTGGTCATTGTGAGCCGACTTTTATAGCCAACTGGTCATTGTTGAGATGGATTTGATAAAGTTTTGAAATAGTTTTGCATTGTTAATAAATTTCTTACATTTCTTCAACATTCTGTACAACATTGAGCAGATTAGAATACTTCAAAGACTCTGTTTGGGGTGATTAAGGGTGTGACAAGTTTACAGTGAGTTTAGAGATTAGAAGCAAATTAAGCTCTTTAAAGTTTTGTAAACAATGAAACAAATACTTTCACTAAATTAAATGGAAATATCATACATTTAGCTTGAAAATGATATATCGATGTAAGGAATTAGGCTAGTTTGAGATGAAATATGAGACAAGAGATGCTATCGGCTGACAATTTACAAAGGGGTTGCCATAATTTTGCACACCACTGTATGCACATTGCAAATTGCACACCACACACATCTATGCATCTACAGCTATGCATATGTAAACACATTTATGTTACATACCACATTTATCTTGTACCACAATCATTTATCCATGCCAAATACACCATAAACCATACACCATACGCCATACGCCATACGCCATACGCCATACGCCATACGCCATACGCCATACGCCATACGCCATACGCCATACGCCATACGCCATACGCCATACGCCATACGCCATACGCCATACGCCATACGCCATACGCCATAAACCATACGCCATACACCATACACCATACACCATACACCATACACCATACACCATACACCATACACCATACACCATACACCATACACCATACACCATACACCATACACCATACACCATACACCATAAACCATACGCCATACACCATACACCACATACCACACATACTACCTATACATACTACATAAACAACGAATTGAACACACCTGTGCATGTCAGATACATAAATCTTTCAAATACAGATTTTCAAGTTTAAGTAAATCTTTCAATCTTAACAGGATTAATATCAGTGCCTGATTTAGGAATTGTTTAAAAATGTGCAGTAAAATAGTATTAGTGGTCTCAATACCGCCTGGTCAAGTAAGCTCAATATACATTGGCCAAGTAGGCTCAATATTTATTGGTCAAGTTTTGTCAATATGTTTTGGTCATTCAACAAACTCTATCGCCAACCCATACATATGTAATAAAACTGTGAGATGCAGGTATAGAGAAACTGACATTTTTGATATTTTGACGTAATTTTATTCTTTACAAGTAATTCAACATTTTATTTCGTGTTGGCCAACATTTACCCGTGGCCAGTCTCACCATTTAAAGTTTAGCAAATTAAAAATATAATCTAATCTAGAGGCTTTAAATAGCAAGTATAAACATTGGCTAAAATGACTGTTTTTAGCCTTTCTTACTTCAAATGATGTTGTTTAAAAATTGAATAACAGTTACTAGTAATGCTCCATAGGAACCATAATAGAGTCATTAATTGATTAATGTGTTAAGGCATTTCGTTGACTATAAAAAAAGCTTAGTTGAACCAATAAATATAATATTTACATTTACCTATGTATTTTTTGTTTAAAGCTTACATTTCAGATTATCTCTGTAATCCACATATTTCATTAAACAGGTTTTATGAATTAATAATGTAATTTTGAGCCAATCCTTTATTTAGGTGATCACAATTAAGTGGGTCAATGTTATATTTTTAGTCAAAGCCTGATGAAATTTTACACTACAATTTAAATAAAGCAGTGTTATATGTGAACAGTTAACCACCATGAGTAGCAAATTGAGCTGTCCAATATGCAATGAGGCATTAACTAGTCTGATGTTAGGATAGTGATGCTTCTCATTGGCTAGATTAATACACAAGTAACTTCATTTCTATAAAAATGGTCTTATCTGTTCTCCAGTCTCATAGTCAGTCACATCACCTCAAGGGAATCAAATAATTAGTAGTAACATAATAGTTCAAGCATTTGTATCTAAAATAGATATCATATATTCACAGCAATATCTTTTTTTTAATTATTCACTTTCAAAATACATAATACAATCACGGCAACAACACATGCACCTTGGTAGTTACTGGTGCACTACTTTTCATCACAGAAGACCTAATCAGCCATCGTTAATAGGTTGAATTTATGCTGTTGCTTACAAAACTGCAGCCAAAAGTTCTAATACATATAATTACTAGAGATTTTTTAAAACATCATATGTGACTTGAAATAGCTCAGTTCTTATCCAGAAGTTAAAAATTCACTTTCCAATTATTTTGCATCATAGATTGTGTGAGAATTAATTCAATGCGGTATTTCAGCACAAAACAGCTCAATTCAACTCTCTGTTTTAGCCATCTTAACTTCAATGAAACAGCTCAATTCAATTCACTCAACTAGAAAAAACCAAAGTTTTATCACTTCATCTTAAAATTTAGCTTATGGCACTCTATCAGAATAACAATGAACAAATATCCCTAACTTAGCCATATGCATTAGCTTTTGCCTTAGACTGTTTTTATAGCAAATAATATGGCAGATATTCATAAATATAAAACAATAAATATTAGCATGACATGATAACCATAAAAATGAACATACTTTTTAAAATGGCTAGCCCTAATACGCCACTTAATTGTTACTCTCTAAAATCACTATTACTAAGAACTCTATAATAACAAAACAGTATATCATCTTTAAAAGTTTAAAAGTAAATCCTATTTAAAAAGGCCAATAATGGTGGTCTACATAAACCAGCTATACATTATTATATAAAGCGTTTAACTTAGCAAACATTTTTATAAGCCTAGTAAGATAGAGTCAAATAATATGAGAGCAAAATACAACAAGAAATTAAGAATACTCAACGAGATTGCATCATTTTAAAGCTGTGTAGCATGTACATGTACTTTCTTTTTCACTTCTCTAGTGCAACTCTTAACAGTATTCATTGTTAGTAGTTATTGTTCTCTTTACCTGACAGCACATCTTCACACTTGTAAATCCTTTGAATTTTTAAGCTGAATTTTTACAATCAATAGTAAAATAATGTATCTAGCAATAAAATGATTGTTTTTTCATGTAAGAAAGGTTGGCTGTCTGAAAGCACAAACTGTAAAGCACTACTATTAAGCTGCATGATAGCGGTTACATTAGATTTTCATAGATTTTGCACACTGTGTGATGTTGTATTTTCTTATTTAACACTGTATTAAATTATATTACATAATCTTATATCATTAACGAATGTACATGTATTTTATTATATAATAATGTATTATATTTAATTATATTAGTTCTTATTATATCATATTAAGTCATTTTAAATTACATTATGTTATATTATTGTACTAATATGGCAATTGAGGAACTAGTGATTGGAGGATTTGGCAACTAACTTCATTTATTCAGAACAAAGTTAAACCCTGTAGATGGAAAATAGTTCCTAAATTGTATTGAAAAGTGTGACATTGTAAGCATGAATGAATAAAAAACCCATGACCATAACTTGCCTGATGAACTACTTACGCTGTTATTACCTTCTCCTAGTTCATAATACTGATTGTGCTCTCTGGTTCAAATAAAATATTGGAATTTAATAACACGAGAGTAGTTAATATGAGTAATAATGGAATATTCCAAAAATATTTTACCTCGCAGATCGCTGATGCAGGACTGGCTGGGTTCAACTGACCAATCACAAGTTGTTGTTCAACATGAAGAGCCTAACGAAAAATCTACACTTGAGAAGGTCAAAGGTCATGGTGCCACACAATGCAACATAAAACCTACGGTTGCAAAAAAGTGTCATAGCAAGCAAAATGTTAACATAAGTGTGTGAGCAAGCGATTACAAAAAGATAATGTTGATAGTCAGATCATTTGCCAATACTGATACAATTATATAACATTATATCAGATTATATTATATTGCCATGTTATATTATACCAGGTTATATTATAATGCATCAGAATTAGTGTATTTTATTATATTTTAATTATAAATAGTAGGCTAAGTATTCTGAATCAGTTTGTTGCTCTTTAATCAAAAAAGCCTTTACCATAGTAGGGAGCTCATAACAATTCAATTTTTGAACATCATCAATACACATGGAATATAGCAAATTGCTATTTTTACGTTTGAAAAATATTAAGCTTGTAATAATTGTTGTCTGCCTTACTAAGACCTGTGATGTACCCTGTCAATATAGGGCTTGTTGTTCATACAGTGTACATTTAAACTAGCATTGATAGTTGCTGTGTTTTGCAGAAATATTTACACTGCCACCAACATTTAAAACCAAAGATCTCCAGTCAAATGATCAAATGTCTCATATGACATTGCCTGTGTATGTAATATTGTTTAATTTGCTACTTACCATTTCTATAACTGCTGTAAAAATTAGTCTTAACAGTATAAACAACATACTTGATGTTACAGAGGAAAGAAAAGTTTTAGTGTCGTGGAAGTAGCTGCACACAGAGTTGTTAGAGTCTTTCAAGAGGTAAACTCAGCAGCATGAAGTATTAATTGTTCTCAATCAATGTTTTCTTTTCTGCTGTTTGAACTCACTTTGTGATGTGCTGACTACTTAAGGTTTCTGAAGGAGTCTGCAAACATTTAATCCTAACATAAAACTTTATTAACTTTCATAGTCACAATAAATGTATGTGAACAACATTCTGATGATTAATTTTTATGCTGCTTAATTTTTGTATCTATTAATAGCTTCCGAATAATTTTTTTAATTTATTAAAACATTTAAGCTCCTTTTGTCATAACAATTATGTAGAATTTTGTGTTTCACCTGTGCAACACTTGCTATGATGTTATATGCAAAGTTCAGGTTTTGCTAATAAGGAGTTTTGCAGATAATATCATACAGTTAAGTGTATACCTTCTTCCACACTATTTATATAACAGCTGTAAAAACTAGTCCTAATAGTATAAACAACATACTTGATGTTACAAAGACAAGATAAGTTTGAGTATCTGAGTAGATAGCCATCAACAGAGTTATTAGTTTTTTTCAGGAGGTTCATTTGACAGCAAGAAACATCGATTATTTTTGATCAATGTTCTCTTTTTTACTATTTGAACTTATTTTGTGATGTGTTGACTATTTAAGGTTCTATGTAGACATTTTCAAACATTTTAATCCTTTATTCACTGCTTGCGTCAGCAAAAATGTGTTATGGTAATAATATAATCATTAATTAATACCCTGCATAAATTTTGTATCTATAAACATCGTTCAAATATCTTTTTTATTTATTTGAGACAGACAAACTGTAGCAATAGCAATAACAGGTGTTCATATGTCTGTTAGCTATTAGAGCTGTCAAGATAAGACACTTGTTAAAACAAGTTATTAAAAGTAGACTACAAGTAGACTCTAGTGGAACTTTAATTCTCGAACACTTTGGTTCTCGACCGATTCGGTTTTCGACCAAAAAAACTGAGATTTGTTAGCCTCGGATCCCGAACATAAATTCGGTTCTCGACCAAACCGGAGAATGCGCATTAGAATTAAATGCTTGGAACAGCATGGTAACATTTGTTAACAAAGGGAGATGCAAGTTACGTTTCATAAATTCTTTACAAAAAGGAAGAAACCATCTGGTACGACGTCCCTCTACTGAAGAGATTTGCTAGGGAGAAAACTCTTCCAGTCAAGTTACTCTAAAATGTTTTGGAGGAAGATTATCCTTCCAATATGTAAAGTAAACATGTCATTGCTGTTTATATTTTCTTTTTCAAATGATTTTTGATATAACTGATCTGTTGCATTCTTTGCTGTTTCATTATCAATTTTTGCAGTTTTTGATATTGTATCTTATCCTAAAAGGTTTTCTATGTTTTAAGAGCAAAACATACAAAATTTTTACTTTTTGTTTTCTGTTTACATCATCATAGTTAAGAAGTATTTTATTAAAAATAAACACAATCTATATCTACCCATTTTTATTTATAGTATGTAGTATACAGTACAGTTTAGGGTGTAAAATGTTTAAGAAATACTTTACCGAAGTTATATTTTTGGCTTGGAACGAATTAAAACTTAGGCCTTCATACATTAATTCTAACGGAAATAATTGTTTCGGATCTTGAACAACTCGGTTTTCCAGCAAATTTTTAAAACGGATTATGTTCAAGAACCGAGGTTCCGTTGTATTATATATAGTAGTGAGTCTGTTTGCTTTGATTTACTGAGCAATTGTGCTTTTAAGACCAAATATTTGGGAAATTCCTCTTACGCCATTTTATGGATTTTTGTTTAGCTCCATTTGTACATTTATAACTCAGTGGTTTGTGTAACTCAAATATTGATTCAGCTGGTACTTCTATTAATCTGTCAGAGAGTAATTTTTGTTGACTGTGATCAATTGTTTTTAAACCCTATAACTGTGTCTACTTTTCATATTTGCTAACTGACAACATATTTTGACCTTGGAAACTACAAATACACTTCACTATATTTACTCTCCAGTATCTACAATAATTTCTGCGGAACTGCATATTTATACTCTCTTAAATTTGTAGTAATCGATGTACATGTAGCAGCATATATTTGCAATGAAAACGTAAATTATGTACTTAGAATCGGTTCTGTAATAAACTGCAATTGTAATTAGCGTATAAAGCATGGAGTAAGCCGATTAACTGTAAAAGGAATTAAAATATAATTTAAGGTGGATGTCTCAAGCGTTTTAACTAACAATAATTGGCAGAAGAAAAGCATCTGATGTCATAACTTAAGTGAGTTTCAACAATTGGTAATAGCATGCCAACTTTCAAAATTCAGTTATTTATATTTTCATAAAAAGTTGCATTACTTATCAAAGGCTGTTAAATGATATTTCGCAACGATCTTTTTTACAAATACCCATGAACGTAAATCTTAAATTTACATTTACTTGCTATTTGAAAACTCTTTGTACTATTTGTAGAACTGTAAAAACAATTTTTGTTTCCTCAATGATAGTAGTATGCTATTCCAATTTTTTACATACATGTATTTATCACTTTAACATTGATTTACATAGCTTATGTTTATTTATCACTTTACCATTGATTCATATAGCTTATGTTTATTATCACTTTACCATTGATTTACATAGCTTATGTTTATTTATCACTTTGCCATTGATTTACATAGCTTATGTTTATTTATCACTTTACCATTGATTCACATAACTTATGTTTATTTATCACTTTACCATTGATTTACATAGCTTATGCTTATTATCACTTTACCATTGATTTACATAACTTATGTTTATTATCACTCTACCATTGATTTACATAACTTATGTTCATTATCACTTTACCATTGATTTACATAGCTCATGTTTATTTATCACTTTACCATTGATTTACATAGCTTATGATTATCTATCACTTTACCATTGTATTACATAGCTTATGTTTTTTAATCACTTTACCATTCATTTACATAGCTTATGTTTATTATCACTTTACCATTGATTTACATAGCTTATGTTTATTTATCACTTTGCCATTGATTTACAGAGCTTATGTTTATTTATCACTTTACCATTGATTCACATAACTTATGTTTATTTATCACTTTACCATTGATTTACATAGCTTATGCTTATTATCACTTTACCATTGATTTACATAACTTATGTTTATTATCACTCTACCATTGATTTACATAACTTATGTTCATTATCACTTTACCATTGATTTACATAGCTCATGTTTATTTATCACTTTACCATTGATTTACATAGCTTATGATTATCTATCACTTTACCATTGTATTACATAGCTTATGTTTTTTAATCACTTTACCATTCATTTACATAGCTTATGATTATTATCACTTTACTATTGATTCACATAGCTTATGTTTATTTATCACTTTACCATTGATTTACATAGCTTATGTTTATTTATCACTTTACCATTGATTTACATAGCTCATGTTTATTTATCACTTTACCATTGATTTACATAGCTTATGTTTATTTATCACTTTACCATTGATTTACATAACTTATGTTTATTATCACTCTACCATTGATTTACATAACTTATGTTCATTATCACTTTACCATTGATTTACATAGCTCATGTTTATTTAACACTTTACCATTGATTTACATAGCTCACGTTTATTATCACTTTACCATTGATTTACATAAATTATATTTTATTGTTGCAGCGCCCTACCTATGGTCAAAATTTTGCTACTAGTAATCTATAAAAAAAACATATGGCAGTTTTTAAGACGTCGAAAGTATCTTTGGTGGAACAATTTTTTGAAAAATCCTTGATGTTAAAATGTAAAGATCTTTTGTAGTTTTTCACCTTTGAAATTTTTGGGTGAAAAACTTGCTTCTTGACATGATTTTTCGGGATTTGAGTGCAACGTTTCAATTTCCACATTTCATGGTAAATCTTTCTCACCTTAAACCTTGACTAACATATCATAACACCGTTATTTGAACGCCTTGGTGCTTAAATTTTTAGTTTTTTTCCTTATAGTGATGCTTTATTAGTTATTAAGTTCAAATAGAGGATAGCATTATATTTTTCGAACAGCTCGTGAAATTCAAATGCCGCCTACATGTTTATGTTGCGCTCTCCAAAGGGCTGAGCTATAGTAAGCCTTAGGGACGCAAAAAGTCAGCTATAACTCGCCTCTAAGTTGTTGTACACCTCTAAATAAATAGGTTTTAGGAAACTGAGAAATGTACATGTATCTATCAGCTGATATCTATTGCCTCCAATTAGTTCCTGATGATCTTATAGCTTGCATTGCAACCGGTTAGAGCTTTCAATGTTTCAACTCCTTCTAAATTTGAAACCATAATTTTATTTTATAGCTGTATATAACTGCGTTGCATAAAATCTCATTGCTCTTATTGATATTCTTGCTACATTTTGCACCCAATTTTTATTGTATGCGAAATGGTAATAGAAAAACCCGCACCACTTTGTCGAAAGCTGAGTTTATATAATGTCTATGATGCTATCAAATAATATGCTATAAATCTGCTGCTTTATTTAACTTTAAACTAATGAATGCCACAAATATTTATCAAAGAACAAGTGACATAAGCAAACCAAATTCATAAGATCTACAAAAGCAAAAATTAGCATTTGTAAAACAAAATTATTTGCATCGATTGCTCGACCCGTTGGGTTTTGATTCTTGTTTTTGGTTGACTCAATTTTATTCTCTGCTGCCTTTTCCACACTTTCCGCAGTGTCATCTGACCTAAAATAATTTTCTGCACTGCTACACTAGTCGATATTAGCATCCAAACAATTTTTTAGCAAAACAAAACTTACGCATTGTCACTTAGAATAAACTTTTTTTGCAAATAAAGATAAAATTTTAGCAACATGTAATCAGGGGCATGCATGCAAGCAGAATTTTTCCCCTTAAAATAGTAGTACTAGTTCCATCATAATTGCTATATTGTTTTTCACATATGTCAAATTATCAGGACAGTTTAAACAAGTAACAACTAGTTTGATAAATTTATTTTTTTTTGGGTTGCTTTCAAAGTTTAATAAAATGTAAAGTTTAAAGTGAGAATACAAAAATCAATACGAACAACAACGGCAAGTAATTAATTGTTGTGTATGTAACCGCCTCATTGTTGATACCATTTTGTGGACACTTTATTTTGATCATTTGATAATAAGGATGTGTAAAGACTAAAGAATGTTGAAGTGGCAGTCAAATAGAAGTAGCATCTATTTAAACAATGGCACTTTATTGGTGAATCCTTCTCCTATAGTGGCTGTCAAATAAATGTGGCGCTCCAATAAAAGTGTCATTCAAGGAGAGGTCTTACATTTGCTTATTGTTACTGGTTGCAAGCTCCATTTGAAGACAGGATCTTGCATACTGTTCATTATAAAATCACTGTCTCACATTTTCTTAACCAAAGAAAATACACTCAATAAACCTATTCTAAACTTTTCTAAAGTTTCTTGAAATAAAAATATTAATTACCTTTATAGGGTTACGCATTAGAGATTAAAACACAGCTAAATCACTTTACAAAAACCTAATTCATCTGTTTTGCAAACCTTTTTGTTTTCACACTAAACTCAAGCATGACCAAGAGTTTCCAATCTTATAGTATTAGACAAAGCTATCTTTATACTTTTCTATGATATATTTGTGTCAATTTACATTAAAACGCTGAACTGCAAAATAAAGTAGCTTACTACTATAGAGTCGTAGTAATATTTTATTTTATAAATGGAGTCACGTAAGCATAATATAACTACAGTATATATAAAACAACTGATTTGCACATAGAGTCACCTATTTATGGCACTTATCTTAAAAATACATATTTAGATTAAAATAACCATTGGTTGTTGATTAAATGCAGCATTCTGGTTAATTTAAACTAACAACTTCTACAAAAATTTATAAACGAGGGTTTAAGAATTGAGTTTATAACTTATAATTAATAAAGAACCTTTGCTAGAAGCTAAGATAAGAAGCTACAGATGTTTTGCTGTAGTCTCACTACAACCTATTAAAAAACGCTGCCACATTGATAAAATTGTTACAAAGCCATTCAAAAAGATTACTTTTATCAACTAACAAGCCTAGAAATTACTAGAAGTGTACCAGGCAGGCAAAATACAGCACACAACTTTCTAAACACAACAAAACGGCGCATAATATTCTTCTTCTAGCAGTTGTTCAGAACCCGAGCGGTAAAAGGCCTTAGAATGTGAATTCAGCTGTTTTTTTATAACACTCAAAATAAACTAAGGGAGTAACTCGAAAGGTTACTCTATTTCACATCTTTTACTTGAATTCGACAACATTCTAAAAGCAGATGTGAGGAATAGGAGAGATTGTCAAATAAATCCTATTCAACAAATTTATGGTAATCTGAGTATCTAAGTAACCTGAGCTCATGGTAATTTGAGTATTCCTAATTTTTAGGTTTTATGACTACGACATGCATGTATTAATATCACAAATTTTTTTTCAAATTTGATAAGAATTTTTATTTATAACGATAAAGATTTTCTGTTATTCACCAGTTTTTTGTAGTTGAAAACAATAAGTTGGAAAGAATGTTTTAATTGTTTAAGTCATTGGTGTCTGTCCGGATAACTACATTTAGAACCCTCATTCTGAGACATGTATCAGGCTAGTAAATACACCTATGAGCTGGTCTGGTGCCAACAACACGTGTCATGATGCCGGAGAGTATCTGGTGACATTTTCAGTCAGCAAGTCATCGGAGTGGTTCAGAAACAAATCATTAGAGCTTTCTGCCAGTATTTCTGGTATTTGTGGTAGCAATATTTCATTTAGTAACTTAATATATCTTATCAATTTATGTTAGAGCAAATCTCATTTTAGTACAAGAGTCACATAAACATACATATGTACATGTACACATCCATATATAGATGTACATATGTAAATGTACATATACATATATGTATTCATACACATGTATGTATACATATGCATATATGTTTATGTATGCTTATGTGTATATGTTCATTCACATATAAGTGTAAATAGCCTACTGAATGCATATAAAACTGACTGGCATAAGGCATTTGAAATTTAGATCTATACCACTTGCGTCGTTAATCTATAATATTCTAATGTAGTAATTAATGTCTGGAAAATTTAGTTTTCAACATAAAAAAGTATGTATAATTGACTGTGCACACAGTACAATGGATGTTTATTGCAATCTAACTAATTGGGAGCTGTCAAAACGATGAGCAAAAACATATATAATGGTGTAACATTAAAAAATGTTGTTTCATAAAAGGGTTCAACTCTACAGACAACAGTGGTTGATGACTGCAACTTAATTTATGCAAAAACTGACTGGCAGCAAAACGACATGTTTTACTTTTATAGATGCCAATGGAAATCTTGGATTTGACTAATATTAGATAAACATTAGCGCTAAGGCTAGTTAGAAGGTTAGTTAGATGTTAGACTAACTAATGTTAGACCTTCTAACACTAGTTAGAAGGTCTTGATATTTTATGTTTTTTTTTAAACTAGATTTTGATAATCTAAATATTAATGCGTATATACGTGTGTGAGTGAGTGCGGGTGCGTATCAATTCACTGTGTATCACACCTTCAGTAGTCTATACTATGATAAGAGTCATGTCTGTCCTTCTGTTCATTGGTCAAAAGCAACAGCTACAGGTTGCGATTATAAAATTTATAAGTGGAATTGACTGTGCATCCTTTTGCTTAGTAGACTGACACTCTAATACCTGAGCTAATCAATTGCCTTTTTGAATTCAGAATAACTGTGTGTAAAATAATTCTCACTGCTCATTGACACATCAGATGATCACTCGGAGCAAACTAGACTGCCAGGGTACTAGTTTTTGTGTTAGTTTGACATGCATCGCTTTCTTAAAAAATATAAAAGAGGCAATTAGAAACATCTCAGTATTATTTAATATTTGTATCTTTACAAAATATTTGTTTATTTTTTCGGGGACATGATGGTATTAAAGACATAAATGCTCTATGTAATTTTGCGTGTATTTAACTAACCTTTTTTGCAAATAATGACCTAACTCTTTGTCAGTCAATTTCTCGTTCAAACATTCAAATTTTCAGAACATATGGTTTGCAATAAAAATTTCATGTGTAGAAAGCTTAAAGAATAAATATGAAGAAAAGAACTACTTATATTGGTGGAAAAATTAAAATGGCAAAAGTGACCGCATGGACAAACATGACAGTGAAGTAACCATTGCCAGACATTATAAATGAAGGAAGATCCAGATGTTTTTTGCGGCTTTATTAAAGGTTAACCAAACACAAAGATCAGCTGTTAAAGAATTTTAACTATAAAAAACACAATTGTAAAATTTAGAATGGTTCTGCTAGTAATATACTAATATATAAAAACTCAACGTAGTGCAATGATGATCATAAAAGGATATAGTACAATGATATGCTATAAAACAAGAGGGCTCAACTTTCAAGAGAGACTTATTAGATAGGTGTAAAAGTTGTATCAAATACATACCATAAACTAAGGCATCAATGACCAAATTACTATAAACCATATTGGTTTGAAGTTTCGTTTCTAAAGCATACCCAAAATGTGCTCTAATTTTGCATGTGATTTATACAAAGTTTTGACTACTAATAGTGCCTTACAGAGTAGAAGCCCTACCAATATACTTGGTGCTTTACTAAATGAGAGGCCTCACAAAAAGTTCTGCAAAGTGTTGCCTAGCTGAAAGATTACAATAGATTTATGACTACAAAATCAAACAATAGGTATCAAAAGCTTTGTTCCATAATGAAGCATTATAGTTGAAGTACTACGAGTAATTCTACATATGACTTTATCATAGTTGAACAAACCAAAATAAATAAGACCTGAAATAGGTTTAGACAAAGAACTGGATAAATATATCTGCAGCAACTTATTAAATACAGCACTACAACAGAGCAGGCTATGAGAGCAGCGTTTTTAAACTGGATTCAAATGAAGAGTGTATCCAAGTGCTGGACACCACATATTTGCAAAAACAAAAAATAGCTTGGGTTATTTAAATTGGTCTCCTCTAACATTTAAACTGAGTGACTATTGGCTTGTTTATTGAAACAAAATTTTTGAAATATTTAGTACAATCCTAGCGTGAAAAACTGCTTAACTGAAGCAGATTTTCAATGCAGATAATTTCTAAATCAACAACTAACTTTGGTAGGTATGAAGCTAGGCTGTTGAACAGTTTTTAAAAAAAATTGCCAATTTGTTTAGAATGGAGTCACAGCATATGGATGGGAGGAATGAAAGAACCAGGTAATTGCTACTGGTGGATGGGAATAAACACTCATGATGTTCCTGACAATGGTGAGCTAGGATCTGACTGGAAGGCATCTGAACCCAACGGCCCTTTTGAGTATTGCATGAGTATATCTGCTTCTCATGGTTGGTTCGATCAAATTTGTGATGCGCAAAACTTCTTTGTGTGAAGGAACGTAAACTTTTCAGGAAACCTCTATTTTCGACATTATTAAAGCCACAAACAAAGTTGCAGTAGTATACATGCACTAGCCCTACTGAGTAAAAATCTTAAGAGTAAAGTTCAACTTGTAAGTGCTTTCATATCAAATAGACCTTTCTGTTACAACTTTTTCCCAGCCTGTTTAATGTTGTAGAAGATATATTCCATTTATTGTCTCATAAAAATAGCATATTTAAAGTTCTTTACAAACAGTTAAGTGAAGAAATAATTAAATACTCTGAAACGTAAGATTATAGCAGCACGTTTGCCTTAGATATTGTATTGTCAGATTGGCTTTATTTGGTTTAGTGGCTTAATCGTGAGACTTATCCAAACCAATTTAATTAAACAATCATATGCATATTTTGTTTGAATAACTAATTTAAATGCACATTTTAATGTACCTGATGCCAGGGCCACATCGCTCATTAGTTCTTTCCTCAATTCATTCTATAGCAAACTTTGTGCAATTCAAACTTGCTTTCACGGAAAAAGTTATTATGAAGAAAAGTTTGAGGAAATAGGCAACAACATATACCAAATAACTGTTGGTAAATAAAATAATCACAAATTATGGTTCATCATATGCATCACTCAGCATAACAGTTACCGTTATATAAAATTAATTAAGTGGTGATGTGAGGAAAAGACAGCCGAAATGCTACTAAAACAGATTAATCAGAAAATGAAGTGAACTGGAGGAAGATTCAGTGAGTAAGACTTCTATGTTAAATTTATCACATCATAACATTCAAGTTAGAAACAATTGGTATAGTGTACAACTCTAGTGAAACCCAAGTAATATTAAAACTATTTTAATTTTAATTTGAGTATGATTAGTATAATATAAACAGTATATTTAATTAGTGCTTCTGTCTAAAACATATCATAGCATAGCCAGCAAAAAAAGGTAAGATTTAAAACCTATTTTAGTTAGAAATTTTTTAGAAGTAAGTAAACAGGTGCACAGTTAAATGTAATCTATTTATGCAAACAGTTAATAAAAATAATGCACATATTACGATATTCTATAAATTAATTAAACTAATCATTGAAGCCATTAAGTCAATTAATTGCTAACTTACAGATAAGTGTTGCCATGCATTGCCGACGCTGTTAGCGCCAAGCTAACAAACATTTTAAGCATTTTATTACTTTTTTCTGACTAGGTAATTATCAATTATAAATAATAAGATAACAGCTTATATAAACAAACCTCAGTTTTATCTGTCTGTTCAGCTGTCCAGTTAAAGCGATAAAACTTTAGAAATGAAAGTTCTGCTGCGTACTAGCTTTGAATTTGGAAGCTCCCATTCTGCAGGGATACGTTTGTCTAATACAATATGTTGTCCACTCAGCAGTTATATTGCATAAATTGTGCTCATACTTATAACACCTGCCAATCTTTTATAGCTTTACACCCAACAATTCTGCTAGCATTGTAAGAAGCTATACCAAAAGAAAAATGTGTGCTCATTCATGAAATAAGTGTTTATACTCACATGAACAACAAGACTATTGCAATCAGTATAGAGATGTAGTAGGCGCTGATACCGGTACATTATAAATTACACAGAAATAAAGTCAGAATACTGAAATAGATGCAATACACAGAAATAAACACACCCCTTCATTTGAAAGTTTGAAAGTAAATGTTGAATATGTTGACTAGAAGGGAATTTTGGAATGCAAATTTTTTTTTATGTTTTACCTGCATCCGTGCAGTTTCCAGCACCAGCAAAAGCTGTGACTCAAGGAACATTGCCTTTGCAATGCTGTAGATTCAAATAGTACAGTAATATACTTTAGTGAACAGAATTTTTATATCGCCCTTTAATTACGTAATAGTTTGAAATGATACACCTGTTGATCAAGGCTCATTTACAAAAGCTATTGGTTTATAATTGATCATAAGAATAAGCTGATTTCTGTAAATCTGGCACAAATTAGCAAATATAAGCAAATAATATCAGTATATTTGCTTTTCTTCTGATAAAAAGCTGGGTTTTGTTTATCAAACGTTGAAATCATATATCATGCATTGCATACTGTCCAATGTGCCTTGCGCTTTTTGCCTTGTGCGCTCTTGTAAATGCAAATCCTTGATAGCAATTCATTAGAATGCAGTCTACAACATATATTGTTGAAAATTTATGTTTAGAATGTTGTTTAAGGCGCTTCACTCATAATTACCATGAGAAAAGCACCCTGTGAAATTGCTACCTGATAGGAACAAAAGAGAAAGTCTTATTGTGGAATGTCATGAGGAGTATCGATTTGACTAGCCTTTTAAGATTTCTGTGTTGCACACAAATTTGTTCTAAGTAACAAGAGCTCACAACTGCTCCAAATCTGTAAAAACAACTTTCAATAAAGATACATTGACAGACTAAAATTTTTACAACCTGGTAATGAGTTCTTTGATACATAATTAAGTATTTCAATTTGCATTCCATATTTTTGTATTTCCATGTTTGTTTTAAAATCTCTCATTGCTTAGCACAACAATAGTTGTGGCTACATGTATAAATCTAGTAAGTAATAATTCCTAAAAAGCACAACAAGCCTGCGCATCCAATGCGTGCTAGTTTCACTTATTGTCAGAAACCGATACTTTTCAGTTGTCTTCCTTGTTAGTAAGCACCATGTGTTTTGCGTTAAGCAAACAGGTTGTCAAAATTAGTTTTAGAGGCTTATATTTTATGATTGACCATTTTTACTTATTCAGATAGTGCAATAAGTGAGTGCATTAAGTCTTTGTCTATTCAAATAATGCTACTGTCAGAATTTCCGATCAAACTAGCCTTTAAAGTGGTTGTCTAAAACGTAACATGGCGGACAACAGCTTCATGTAGAAAAATCATAGTTCGGTCATTTTGTTTTTAAAATGTGTTTCCGTGGGCGAAACTAGCCCAATGATAGCTGTTCCCATAGCTCTCAAGCCAGCAAACATGCTAGTATAATAAATATATAATACAAAGCGATATTGCAGTCTGCTCCATGCCCAGACACTGGATCTAGAGAACAACGGATATTGACTAAATTACCATTTCCTAGCGAAATGTTCAATGTGTGTTCAGTGCTGCGGGCACTCAATAGCAGCAAGCAAATATTAGCTCTAGTTACTAATCAAACAAAGAGAGAACTCATTGGCTCTACATTGATGGCCTAACACTATTAATTGACTAGCAAGGGCTGTGCTTTGCAACAACTATAGTCTTTTATCATTAAGAAATTCTGGTGTTTTCACCTCTAACAGATTGTCAGTCTTGAACAGCAAAAAGTTTGGTAGCTTGTGAGATATATAAGTTTGATGTTTGTTGATACAGACTTGACATTGAGCAGACAACCCTTTGTAATCTCATGAGCTATGGCAAGTAGCAAAATAAATTATATGCTTGCTCTAAAAGTTGCTCTAATTAAATTCTAACTGGCAAAGTATTGAAAAGTATTAATAGAAAGATCAGTCAAACATGAGCTTGAATTTGTGATCTCTCCTTTTCTGTGTAAACTAATTCAATTGTAGACTTTGACACATATCTGATTTGCTATACCCTACAGGATGAAAATATTCGTTGGTTATAGAAATTCACGATTTCGCGAACAGCCAATTCCACGAATTATTAAATTCCGTGAATAATTAGTTCTATTTTTAATCACAAGGGAGAATAACTACTGCATCAAATTAAAAACTAGCCACTAGGCTGGTTTTTAAAATAATATAATAATGTAAATACTAAACGTAGTTGAGCTCCAAAACATTTTTAAAGTCATTGCCTGGGCTTTGAGCTAACACCATATGCATAACAGCCAATGCATAACGTTTCTTTACAAAATTATTCAAGGTTGTCACAAGATATGCAGAATGGCATTATCACAAAAATAGTCGCTAGGAAGAATTACTAAACATAGCCGAGTTCCAAAACTTCTTTAAAATCATCGCCGGGCTGCGAGTTTTATTGCCATTGCATCAAACTTTACAAAATTATTTAAAGTTTTCACAAGTTATTCGGCATGGCTTCCTCATCGCAAAAACTCTCTCCTAGTCTTTTTACATTGAAATCAACTCCATCAATCTCTAATACCAAAGTTGAGGACAATCATGATCTGGACATTATGGTTTGTATTTGATTGGCAGTGCAAACACGTTTTTTCCATAATTAACTGCATTAGTTAATTCTTTTGTTTAAAAACTGATCGCTTTCATTAAATACTTCAGTTATTGTTTTTGTACTCCCTTAACACTTATTAATACTTTTTCCTTTTTGTGTTTACTGCAGATTGAGAATGAAACAAAAAACTTTGATTACGAAAACTAGAGACAAGTAGTAATATTCATCAATGCAGGAATATTGGCAGAAAAGCAACCAGTCAACCTAGACCCCTTTATCGACAACAACTCCTTGATATCGCTGCAGCAAACATGGTTAAATTATATATTTTATTTCATGCATAGAGATATTATAATTATTACAAACTTGAGTGTACAAATAAAATATTTCAAATACAAATAAAATTTTACAAACGATGAATAGAGTAAATATAAACAGTTTAGTCCATATGGCGGTTATCTAGTAATTAAATTTAACTGGTACTCTTGATAAGTGAATACTAGCGTGTAATGGTTCTCTCTGACTAGTTATTTTGGTAATAGCAGCTCTGTCGCTGTCACTGTCTTGGGTAGATGTTAAAGGCGATTCTCTCGCTACTACATGACTAGCACGGAAGTTATCATCAGAACTCTCCTCGTAGCTTACTATTGCAAAGTTCAGCCAGTTGGCCAAAGATTTGTGTTCGTAAAGGCATTTTTGTTCCTTTTTTAAAACAGATATATTCTCCTCGTTAGCAGCTGTGGTCACTTCTATCTCAATTTCAAGACCTCCCTGAATGATTGGTGATCTTCTAGGGATGCCATCTACCACCCTTGCAGTCATTGTGCCTTCGTATATGATGAAATATCTCTCTCTCACACTAAAACAAATAACGAAGCGGTAGTGATGGAAAAACTACATATTGCATTTTACCGAAGAACCAAAGGAAAATTCAACTAACTTAGTAAATGGTTTTGAAAAAACTCATTACTTACCACAAATTGTTGGTTCCTCAAAGGCATCCAAATATATGAATATTCGTGAAAACCTCTGAACGCAGCAAAAAAATTATAGCTTAGACCGATCGACCCGTAGTTGTAAGCTAATTAGAACACGAAACACGCAACGTGCCCATGCGTAGGGTTAACTCTATTGCTAGACGTAATAGAGTTAACTCTTCATAAAGAGTGACAGTTTTCAGCCGCGATTAAATTAATTCGCGAATAAGCATGAAATGGCATTTTTCGTGAATTTAACTCTGCGAATAAATTCATCCTCTAGGGTATTCAGCAACCAGTATTTCGAACAAACTTTTTTCAACCATATATACATGTACATGTAGAACCATTTATTAAAATCTATAGAAATTTATAATTCGCAATATTTGTAGAATTTACATTCAGGAATTTTTGATTTTTATTAATCGTACAGTAAACTTTTGCAGTTAGCTGTTTTCCTGTCACTATAAAACTAATTAGCGCTTTTACTAATTTAAAAAGAAAACAACCAAACCCAATCTATATGTCAAACCAGATATGCAAGACAAAAATCATGAGAACATGCTACTCAGTGTTTTGCTGTAAATAAGAAAATTGACCATAATTGTAAAGATTGATTACATCATTATCTAAGCTACTAAATATACAGATTTTGTTAACTAAATGTTGACTTGCAACGAAATTGACGTTACAGTTGTTTGGTATCAAAAGATTCATCATGTGTCACTCTGGTGTGTTGTAAGTGCAAAATATGTGGAAATGTGGTTACAAGCTCTTGACAGCTCAAAAACGAACAGTTAATCACAGCCATCACAAAACCGCCGTAGAACGGAATCAGTTTATTTCTCTGGCGTAGTAATTCCATTCGGTTAATGTTTTGACATGGGATGTTCTCACGTGAACCGATAGGCCAATAAAAGGCTTAATATAAAACTTCTCGTAGCACTATTTTATGACAAACACTTTCAGTTTTACCGAAGAGCCCTTACCAAATATGCATGCTCTCTAGTTTACAGTTTTTTTTGGCTTGGTCTAATATGATCATAGTCGTAATCCGACCATGTGACCTATACTTCCTGCCAAACAGCGCGAATAATTTCTGCTGCATTTTTTACTATTACAGGTGACCAACACGCTTGTCATGTTTATCATAAGATGATATGCACTCTTTCGAGCTAAGGTTAAAAAATTAAACAAATTTTTAAGGCAGGTTTTGAGATATCAGTGCTCGAAATGACAGCATTACAATTATGATGAAATAGATGCGTAAAGACAATAAACATGGTTTTATTGAATGCGTGAATTACATATGTGAAAATATTTCGACGAATGAGGTTGCATGAAAGTGTAAACAGAAGCCATCCTGTTCATCTATGTCCCAATTGAGCTGTATTGGAAAGATATTCTAATCTATGGCAGTTTCGTGATGACGGCGATTAACTGTTCATTTTTGAGCTTTTAAGAGCTTGTAATCACACTTCTACATATTTTGTACCTACAACACAGCAGAATAAGACATGGTCAATATTTTGATACCAAATAACTGTAATGTGAATTTTGTTGCAAGTCAACCTTTAAGATTTAACAGAAAATCTATCGTTGCTGTAATTTTTGTTATAACCCAAGTCTCTGGTGAAATAGAATATAAAATGAATATTTAAAAATTTAAATAATTCATCTGTAAAACCAATATCTGATTTTCAAAAATATATTATAATGCATTATTTTTAATTCTTGTTATGGATAGTGCTTGGCAATAGTCTAAGTGAAAAGAAGGTATCTCAGTCACATCTCAAGGTATCCATTTCTTATCTGTCAACAAATTACAACTTTGTAGTTATAATATATATTGTACATATAATTTTAACTATGTTTTAAATAATTGTGACACACAGTTAAAAAATATTACAAAAAGTTTGAATGATTCTTCCTGCTGCTATATTCATTTAGTACATCCAACTTCATGAGAATTGTACGAAACTGTTGATAATCCTCTATAGACTTGACGTGGTCATTATTAGTGTAGTTACAAGTTAATGATTTAAAGATAAAATATAATTAAATAAAATATATATCAAACTTTTTTCCTTGTCCGACTTATTTTTATTTTGTTTTCTAACATGAGTGTTTGCAAAATATGGACATTTTATGTAGTGAATTTATCAAAGCCTAAATATCACACACCGTTTTGTGTTTTTGAAAGCATACATGTTAACCTTTAAAATTATTAAAAGTGAAAATTAAATTAAATTTGATACTGAAATTAGATTAAATAATAT
Organism: Watersipora subatra; assembly: GCF_963576615.1. NCBI lineage: Eukaryota > Metazoa > Bryozoa > Gymnolaemata > Cheilostomatida > Watersiporidae > Watersipora > Watersipora subatra. The sequence goes on from NC_088717.1 coordinate 49,632,808, forward strand.
TGAAAGCATGCAAACGATTAAGCAAAAAACTAAATCCTATATTTTGGAATTAGACCCTAATTTTTCACAAATGTTTCTAAATAATCATTTTTTAAATCTTTTTTAAATGAAGAGGCATTTAACCTTCATCTTTGATTTTGCTTAACTTAGAGGGCAAGATACCAATTTATATGCACAACTTTATAAAACTGGCATGGCAAATGGTACATACTTTTGACAACTCATTTTATTGTTTATTACAACTGTTTGCAACAGCTATAAAAAGCCTTGATCACTTTTGTATCGTGTTCGAATTTTGTATCGTGTTAGAAGCAAAATATTAGCTATTCCTTAAAAACTTTGATATACAGTGTAGTTTGCAAACTGTGGTTTTGATTTGATAGTCATACAATAGTTTATAGATTTATTCTTTTATCTATTTATGTAAGTACATAGTTCATAAATTGATCAATTTCAGCATTTGATTACCACATCATTTTATTAATTGAAGTAAGGCTAGGAATACAGTAATTTTTATCTACTTGTAATTAACACTACTAAAGCTCTGGCTCAGAAAAACAAGCAAAGTTCTTGTAAACTAGTTTCAAACATTGTTAGTCATGTGGTTTCTACATGTTGTTTTTAGATAACATACCAACACATAAATGTTGATCAGGCAACTCCATATCGGTAACTAAACAGAGTCTAATGATTTTACAGGTAGATAGTTTCATTGATTTATTTACCTCTGATTTGTCATTATAGAATGATGTTAAAACAACTTCAAACATATCAAATCTGGAAATCTCTAACCAGATCTCTTGCCCAGTTATTGTTTAGCAACAGACACTCAATAATGTTGGCACTTTGATAGTTTGTGTTCTTGCATCTGTTCATGGTAAGAGTCAAAACTTAATAATTATAAGCCTATAATTATAAGCCAAAATTAATCTTGAAATACCTTATTAAATAAACACAAGATACCTGTGAATATTATTAAACTTTTTTTACTCTCAACTGTTTTTGCTACACACTTTTAAACTGAATTTTAATCAATGTACTTTGGAAACCAAAACAATGTTTAGGCTTTTCATATAATACTTAACTGAACACCTTTCTTGAACACCTGAAATGTTTGTTTTTCTAGCTCATTATAGAATTTACACAAATTGGTTCTTATTGTTCTCATACCTTAGCTTTATCATTTTGTCTACCCTAACTTAATTTGAAGGAAATGTTGTTTCTTGATTTCCAGCTTAATTTGCATAAATAATTAATATAATCCAGTGGCACTTTTCTCAGCATCTGCTACGTCAATAAACCTTAATATTGTTTAGGCAGGGTAATATTCTTCAACTGTAATTTTAATTTGTCTTTTCTTTAACCAATGATATTTTTTTATAATTTTTTGCACGGCTAAAATTATATTCAAATATAACTATTATGCTATTTTATTTTTTAAGTCACCAGACTTCGAACACCGTATTTAGTATTTCTTCCAAGTACCTGAAGAATTTGTCAGGTACTTGGAATAACTCTTTCAAGTACCTGAATTGTTAAACTCAAAACATTTGTTGTGTGCTGAAACCTGTGAAAACAACAACTAAATGCCATTCTTCAGCAATGCATGGTTAGTTTTGAATCTTGAAACAGCTACCTTAAAATACATAAAATTTCATTATAGATATTTGGTTTATGCTAGATTTTATGTATATATCCTAGTTGCAATTTTATACTGAAATAAATTTTGCTACAATTTTGTCATCTTTTATAGTAAAACGTGTTGTTGATCCACATTTGGGCTAAATTTAACTAAATATGAAGCTGTTCTTTATTTTTTCTAGAAACTGGAGAGCAAGCATGGAAAGTATATTTGCAGTTAAAAAGGTTAAAATTTGTTAGCAGTGACCATAGGCAGTAGTCACCGTAAAACAATTACAGACAAGGGATTGCAGTGAAAGGAAATTGCTCTCTAACAGATTAATAGAAATACGAGCTAAACCAATTTGTTGAGTTGCAAAACTATTGCATTATTCCAATTGAACTAAGTAAAATTTTATTAAATCAACCTAAAGAAAGTTTTCTAAATTTGATCTCTAAAGCATATTTGCTCATTAAATTAAAACTAATATAATCACCATTTCAAATATTTATTAAATCTGGCATTTTTGTTAAATAAAATAAATAATTATATTGTAAAACTATGAATAATACAAGTTAAAATAATAGTCTTCGCAAAATAAAAAACTTTATTGACCTGTTCAAGAATAAAAATACTATTATTTACATATATTAACAATATTTATTTTGAGGCAAAGGTGAGCTAGTCTAGTGCTAATATTTAGCAACCGAAATTTATTATTAACGTAATATGATAATAATAGCGATTCCTGTTGCACAAACTGGCTAACAATTATCGGGTTAGTGCTATTTTTAAAAGCGAATAACCAGAGTCACTAAACAAACTCATCGATATTGTTTCCTAATAGCTTATTTCAGTTTTTAAGCGCAACAGAGAATATTGAAATGTCTTAGAGGCATCTCAGAAAATAATATGGTTATTCAAACATGTAAAATGATGTTAGAGTAGTAGTAATATTTTGTGCCGAGGACTTTTTAAAGTGTTGGTATCAATAAAAAATTTGACATCAAATTTAAACACTCTAGATGAACTAAAGTATCCATAGCAAGGCATGATGGTTTATAAAAAGTGCTTCATGAAGTGTTAATGGAAGAATTAAGAGATATACGAGTGACCAAGTGTCTACTTAAATATGTGTAACATGATATGAGGAATTAAGATAACAGGAAAAAATGATTTAGAAATTTGTATAAAACTTTGTTGAAGTTTAGAAATTTCAACAAAGCATCCATGAAGTTAATCAATAATTCATTGAGCCACGGATTGAAGTTTTTGTAACATGACACAATGTTTCATACTAATCGCTTCATGAAGTGTTTGTAACAGAATTAATATATATGCAAATGACCAAGTGTCTACTTAAATATGTGTAACATGATATAAGGAGCTAAGAAAACAGGAAACAGATGATCAATAAAGTTAATTCACAACCCTTGATTCCAGGGCAGCTACAGGTTTAATAAAACTAATTAAAGTGATGTTGATTAACATTCACTCAAAAGTATTTTTGTTTTTACATGTTTTAGCTGTATATCTTTTTATTTGGCAAACTATTATTATAAATTTTTATGAATTTGCAGATCATAGAAGTTTATTTGATAGCATGATTACGCTAATCCAGACTCAGCTTACAAAGGATCAACGCTTGTAAGTCTTGTTCTATTGAACATAAGAAACCTGTTTTGGTTGCAAATAGTAGCAGACGTATCAGTAAGTGCAATGAGCCTTAATGCAATTGTTTTTAATATAGATATAAAATGAAAATATACCTTAAAATCAAAATGAGATCAACGACGTGAAAGCATTAACCAATTTTTCCGCCATCTAAAAGATCATTGCAGGCTTCTAATTGCAAGGGATAGATATCAACTGGTAGAGACATGCATCAGCTTCCTTGTGCATATATATTAAAAGATCTATGACAGGCTAAAAGTAAGTTGGCAAAATTTTTGCGTTTAATAAAGTTAGTTTCAAGCTGCCCAAATAAGCACGCAAAGTGTATACGACATTAAATTTACCTGTAAAAGCATTTAACTCGTTTTCTCAACATGGTGATGTGGTATTTAAAAAACGCAAAGTCACTCTATATTCAAACGTCACTTTTAACAAAAAACTACTCTAAAAAAAGGGTAAAACAGAGTGCCGTGGCATTAACATAAAGGATTTACGATATATATACATATATGTTTTTGTATCTATATATACATGTATATATATATATATTTTCTCAAAGTATGTGTACATGTGTGTATGTGTGTATGTGTGTGTCGCTCCAGCTATAGCTATTACTAGAAGTTTTCCTGTCATACAGCTCTCGACCAAAGTGATAAATGGAAAAAGAAAGGGTGCCGCTGGTTGAGAACTGCAATATTAGCATTCAAATGGCACTGCAGTGCAATAGGAGAACTGCAATGGTAGCTGCAATGTACTGGGTGTTATTATGTACTATAAACAGCAATAATAAAAAGAAAATATGATATGTTCATATCTCTCCCCTGCAATAGGACAAATGCAATATTAGAAGTAAAATTACCAGCTGCTGTGTAATATACATATAATAGTATAATAACATATATATATATATATATATATATATATATATATATATATATATTTACATATATGTATATATATGTGAATATATATAGATCAACACAAGTCAGCTTCAGAAAAAATGAATAAATACTAGTACATATTAACGTAATTTGTTGAAATATACCAAGGTAGTTATGTTGAATGTGTTGCCAGTATATGGGCAAAACACATTTGATGAGTAAACTTTAAACCACCCAATTATTAGCTGTTTTGTTTTGACCACCCGTTAAATTATTGTGGTGTATAGACGTTTAAATAACTGAGTAATATTTTTATAAAAACTGAATGTCTTTGAAAAAAATTGGACAAACAAAGCTGTTAGATTTTTTTGATGTCGTGAATAAATTATTAAGACATTACTATGGAAATCTTGGATTTAAGGTAAGTAAAACTGATATCATATATACACTATATGTATATCTATCTAATATGTTTGATTAAAACAATATATATATTTGAGAAAAATATTAAGAAGAAAGTAAACTTCTAGTAATTGCGCTACAAATTTGTTTCGTGCAATGCACATATTTTTTTAATTATTTCATACTCACTATTATCTATTATCTTTTAGGTTTTTAATGCAGAGTTTTTGGTTCTCGTGTATGCTTTTGGATATGCTTTTAGTTACTATATATATATATATAAAACTATGTGTACTAAGAAACTACAAGTTTAGTTAAAACATTTTATTACTTAAAGTTTCGTGCGGTAGGCTTGCACTCTTCAGATAAAATGGAACATTTTATCTGAAGAGTGCAATCCTACGACACGAAACATTAAGTAATAAAATGTTTTAACTAAAATTGTAGTTTTTTAGTACACATAGTTTTATTTCAGCTCTGTTTTCACTCTAAACATTGAGCACTCTTTTTACTAATGTGTATAAATATAACTTATATATATATACATATATATATATATATATATATATATATATATATATACATATATATATATATATATATATATATATATATATATGCATCTGAGACCATCCGACACATCATCAATGGATGCAAGCAGCTAGCAGGAAATGCATACAATGAGCGGCATAATCATGTCGCAGGTGTTGTGTATAGAAGTCTATGTGAGGAGTATGGCCTTAATAAACCACAACACTGGTAGGAAACTCCTGTTAAGGTCAATGAAAATGATCGCGCTAAGATCCTCTGGGACTTCTACATCCGGACTGACAAGCATGTCCTAGCAAACCAACCAGATATAGTGGTGGTGGACAAGGAGAACAAGAGAGCTACTATAATAGATATAACAGTAACCAATGACTACAATATAGACAGCAAAGAAAAAGAAAAGGTAGAGAAGTATCTCCCTCTTAGAGAAGAGATAGAAAAATGCTGGGATGTAAGAACAACTGTAATCCCAGAAGTCATTGGGGCACTGGGTGCAATAACACCGGCACATAAAATGTGGCTCGCCCAAATACCAACAACATTCAACTCAGGTAAATTGCAGAAAAGTGCGCTACTGGGAACAGCTAAGATCTTGAGGCGAGTGCTCAAACTTCCAGGTCGTTGGTAGGAGACACGAGTTAGAGCAGAAAATATCACCCACACAGGTTAACCGGGGTAAGGCGACAATTTATATATATATATACATATATACAGGACAGAATAGTGCAGCTGGTAAGGTATCAGGACAGTGATCATTCGATCCTAGTTTCAAACCCCAACAACTGCACCTTTCTGGTGGTCCTTAGACCAGACCCTTGATTGTATAATGACTAAAACCTCTATGATTAGTGCAATAACCAAAGCCATGCCGGCTCGGACGTTGCCCGGTCAAACAAGGTCCACACTGCATGTAGCCAAACCAGGACAAGGCAGTGAAAAATGGGCTACTGGTTCAAAACGGATGAAATGGACTCGGACTAATAACACAGACCTCTATACAGTGCTACTTAATGAGTGAACCTCAAAAGTGGGGCTATATGGGAAGGATGCATCAACTGTGGATAAACATGTGCCCTGAATTGCCCCTAACCGCTAAGCAACTTGTAGCTCAGAGGAGTAACATAGTCAAGCACCACCTCATATCAGAACTTGAGGTAGATAAAAAGAGGGAACAGTTTACCCAAGTAACCTCGACCAACGAGGAGTGCATATCAACACACACAGTCACACATACACGATCTTGTGTTGACTCACGAGTTGAAGAAGACATGCACCTTGACCCAAAAGTGAAGACGCTTGCTGAAAATATCATCAACAAGATGCTAGCTGCTAATGATTATGGAAGCAGGGTACCACTACGGAGAGTTAGCAAGACCATACCCAAGAAGCTGTTAGAAGACATTAACTTGGAATTGGAGTCAATCTCAACTGGAACGATCAGTGAGACTAATGCCCTAATCGACAGTATGGCAATTGTCACCTTGGAGGCGATGGGTATTAAGCCACTGCCAACAAGGCTTCAAGCCATTCCATCCTGGCAGCTGAGGCTACAAAATAAGATCAAGGACTTGCACAAGAATGTTAGTAGGCACAGTGAAAGATCTAACCACAGTTTGAAGTGTCCAAAAAGGGAAGCCACAATAGAAGCTCTAGAATCTGCTAAACAGCAGCTAGTAGCACTCTTGGCATGACTGAAGCGGTATACCAAAGAGAGGGATAACAAGAGAATGAACAAACTGTTCATCAATAATCCTTCTAAAGTGTACTTCCAGTTCAAAGGTGAACTGCGGATGCAAATGTCAGATCCTCCCCGATCCAGCACCTCAAAGTTCTGGAAGGACATCTGGGAGAAAAAGACTACTCATAACACCATTGCAACTTGGCTGAAGAGGCTTAAAGATAGCTACCAACACACTGTGGCTCAGCAAGGACTCCCATCAGCGAAGTAGACATCAAGTGCAGAGTGCACCGTATGAAGAACTGGGCAGCCCCTGGCAATGACATGATTCAAGCTTTCTGGTTGAAGAAATTGACATCATTTCACACCATAATGGCTAAACAAATGGAATGCCTAATAGAAGAAAGCGACCATCCGGAATCGCTGACCAAAGTACAAACTGTACTTCTGATAAAAGATCCAAATCAGGGGCCGATTCCCAAGAACTATCGACCAATAACGTGCTTGCCCACCACCTGGAAACTGCCCTCAGAAATAGTTGCAGACAATCTGGAAGAGCACATGAGTCACTATATGAAAAGTGCTCAGAAAGGAATTGGGCGCAACACCGAGGAGCCAAACATCAGTTACTGGTGGATCGGACGGTCTGTCAAGACAGCAGGAGAAGGCATACCAATCTTGCCATGGCTTGGATTGACTACAAAAAGGCCTATGACTCAATTTCCCATAGTTGGATACTTGAGTGCCTCAGTATGTACAGTATTCAACCTGCTCTTGTGGCATTCATCAAAATGTCAATGACCTAATGAAAGACGGAACTGGAGGCTAATGGCAAAAAGCTGGCGAGTGTGAAAATTAAGTGAAGCATCTATCAAGGTGACTCCTTATCACCGCTGCTCTTCTGCATATGACCTAAACCCTCTAAGCAATATGCTGGAGAAGACTCAATATGGGTACCAGTTTAAGAGTGGCACCAAGATAAATGACCTCTTTTACATGGATGGCATCAAGCTGTACGCTAACAAAGAAAGGGACATTGATTTGCTTATACCCTATACTCAGGTATACAGCAAGGACAACGGAATGACCTTTGGTATTGAGGTATCTGGAAGGCTACTTCTTAAGAAAGACCATTCTATGCTCACAGATGGCCTAAAATGCCAAATGGTACTATCTAAGATATAGAAGGGTACAAGTACTTGGAGATTATGCAAAGCAACATCAACCACGAAGCCGAGGTACATCACAAAGCCATTACCGAATACAAGAAACGCCTTCAGCAGGTCCTATGGAGCCAGCTTAATGCCAGGAATCAAGTCATGGCAATAAATATCTACACACTGCCAGTAATAAGATATCCAGCAGGCATAATAAAGTGGACTGAGGAAGCCATCAAGGAAACAGATATAGCAACTCGTAAACTGCTGACCATGCATGAAGCACTCCACCCAAAATCTGATACTACTAGATTGTATCTTGATAGGAAAGATGGTGGTAGGGGACTCAAAAGTGTACAGCAGACCGTGAAAGAGGAAGAACAAAGCATCAAAGCCTATGCAGCCTCAATTGCCACTTCAGATAAGTTGCTAACTGACTTTCAATCAGCTGCTCTGACAATGGAGCTTCGCCCTGATGATGAGGAAATTGACTGACACATGAAACCTTTTTATGGTGCTTACCACCAACAAGTATTTAAGGTTGGCGATCTTCACCAGACAAATATGTGGCTAAACAAAGGAAACCTTACGGCCAAAACAGAGTCGCTACTCAAGGCAGCCCAAGAGCAAGTGCTCCCAACAAAGCAACTCCAAACAAAAATCTATCACACTAGAGACGATCCTAGACGCAGACTGTGCAAAGATGCACCTGAGACCATCCAACACATCATCAGTGGATGGAGGAAGCTAGCGAGAAACGCATACACTAAGCGGCATTATCATGTCACAGGTGTTGTGTATAGAAGTCTATCTGAAGGATACGATCTTAATAAACCACAACACTGGTGGGAAGCTCCTGGTAAGGTGAATGAAAATGACTGCGCTAAGATTCTCTGGGACTTCTATATCCGGACTGACAAGCATGTTCTAGCAAACCAACCAGATATAGTGGTGGTGGATGAGAAGAACAAGAGAGCTACTATAATAGATATAGCAGTACTCAATGATTTCAATACTGCCAGCAAAGAAAAAGAGAAGGTCGAGAAATATCTCCCTCTTGGAGAAGAGATTGAAAAATGCTGAGATGTAAGAACAGCTGTAATCCCAGTAGTCATTGGGGCACTAGGCGCAATAACAACGGCACATAAAATGTGGCTTGCCCAGATACCAACAGCAATCAACTCAGGTGAGTTGCAGAAAAGTGCGCTATTGGGAACAGCTAAGATCCTGAGGCGAGTGCTCAAACTCCCAGTTCTCTGGTAGGAGACTCGACTTAGAGTAGAAAGTACTACCCATACAGGTTAACTGGGATGAGGAAACAATTTTTTATATATATTTATATATATATCTAATGTATCACTAATAACATAATATAATACAATATGATAAGAGAAAAACAAACACTTTTTCAGCGAAAAAACAAACATCATGTTCTACTTACTTTTAATATGATTGCGGTTTATCAATGATAAAATTGACTATTTGTGTTTGATAATTATTTAGGTACAACAGCAAATATTACAGCAAGTATATTACAGCAAATATAACAAAATGTGCTCTTGTAGTCTAGCTAACATAGAACTGTTCAGCTCTACATAAGCATTCCAATTGAACTAGAATAAAACCAACATGATAAACAAGTTCAAAAAATCTGTTCAACAAGAGTTGATATCATAATTAATGAGCTTGTACATTTTTAATTGTAAACTGAATTGAAGATAACATAATACAACAAGATAAAATAGCAGGAAGCCTATTGATTTAGGCAATCAATATACTTGAAGGTTAGGGCTACTCTACCAAAATCTTTTCAAATTCTGTTGGTACCAATTCATGTAAACACTAAAATTTTTTACTACTGCCTAACAGCTAGCTGAGATAGCCAATTATCTCATTTGTGAAGTTAAGAAAAGTAAAAGTGCAAAATAAATAAGTAGTAGTAATCGTAATAAAGATGGATAGATAACAAAATAGTTGACAAGTCTAATATATACAATATGTACAACGATCACTGCAAATTAACAGACAAGGAAAATAAAACTTTTATGTTTTTCAGAACATTCTGTTTTGTTAAGCGCATTACAATAACTTATGAACATAAAATTGAGTCAATTATTATAATCTTCTAAGAGTATTCCTGCTGGTACAGAAATAAGACTCAATGTAGAGCAATAATGATCCTGAAATCTGTGTCTATTACAATGATGTTTAATAAGACAGGAGAACCTAACTTTCATGAGACACCTATCACATAGGTGTAAAAGTTGGATCAAATACATACCATAAACTGTAGTTTATAGTATGTATTTGATCCAACTTTTACATCAATATGGTTGATAACCAAGTGGCATTGATGCCAGTTTGTTATAAACTATTTTAGTTTGAATTTTTGTTTCTAAAGCATACTCGTGAAGCACTCTAATTTTGCATGTAAATAATATAAGTTAATGACTACTAGTAATACATTACAGCGTAGAAGTACTACTAATTTTCTTGGCAATTTACTATATGAGAAGCCCCAGAAAAGGTTTCTACAAAGTTTTGTCTAGCTGAGAGATTACAATAGACTTATGACCATCAAATCGAATAATAGATATAAAAAGGTTGGCTCCATAATAAAGCATTACTGTAACAGGTAAAGTACTACAAGTTATTCTACTTATGACTTTATCACAATTTAACAAGCTAAAATAAAAATGACATAAATAAGAACAAATAAAAAATAGATTTTAAAATTTAAAAGGTTTAAATTTAAATATATTTCAAATCTTATTTGAATAAATTAGGATATTTGAATAAATTTTATAGCAAAACGGAAACTTAAATTTAGAGCAGAAGATAATATTGTTTAATTGACATCATGGTTTATCATGCACAATAATCGCTGCAATTTAACAAAAACCTTCTAGCAAAAAAGGAAAACTTTAATATATTGCAAAATTTTCTGTTTTTTTATGCTAAATACTAAAATTAATGGTTTTAGCATCCTATGGTTTACAAAAAGCTGTGAGATTGTTGCCACGGATTAGATGAAGCTGAAGTTTTTAAAGCAAAATGAGCCTTAGAACTTATGAAGGGTAAACTACTGTTTGAATTACTTTATAATTGACTGTCTGATCTAACAGAAATACATGATTAAATGCAAAGAGCAAACAAGTTTGAAAGACAGTGGAGACTGGTGTATTTGTAACACAAAAGGAGAGTTCACAAATCAGCTCTTCAAATGTTGATATTAGAATTAATAAGTTTTCACTGTACCAAATACAGACTCAAATACCAGTAACATAATACAATAAGTTAAAATAGCAGGAAACAAAGTATTGATTACGATAATCAATATAGCAGAAATTAAAGGTTGTCATATGAAAGTCAATGCCAACATTGCTGGTACCACTAAATAAACTGCTGGTTTCACTCAAGATTTACTCTACTTTTTAGAAGCTAGCATGCTGATTTTATTAGTTATCTTCCTTGTGATGTTTAGAGAAATGGTAAGTAGGAAAACTAAAATAATTAAATACCCAGTGTTTGCAGTTTAAAGGTAATTTTTCTTCATAACAACTTTAAATGATAAAGTAATAGTTTCGGCTTTGAACGTGTTAATGAGGAAGTAAAACCTACGATAAACCATTTATTTTGTGCTTGAATAGATATGATTTGAGCATCTTGTTACCAAACTTTATATTTTAGCAGTGCATTAAAAGTTATAGTAAAATAGACAGCAACCATTTAAATAATAAGAGAACAATAATCTCTCAATTGGAAAACTAACAATTTTCTATTTTTTATGGGAAATGACAGCGTGTTATCCTTGAAATGTTATGAAATTGCTCTATATTAGAAAAAATGCTGGTTTTCTTATACAATGACCATAAGCCTCGCAATTAGATGTATTTAACTCAAAGCACACTGAATTATTCTCACATGTGGAGCTGGTGAAGAAGACATCACAAATTATTCATCTTCGTTCAGCAGCAGAACTGGTCGATTCTTAAGCTCCACATCAGAGCTCTAACTGAAAACACTACCAGATGCTTGGTAAGAAGCCTGTCAGCTTTAGGTAACCAGGCCAAAAACTGTGGACAAGCCAGAAGCCCTAACACTGTCTTTTACGCCCTTACAACTAAGTTTGGACTATTTCTTCAGCAGGCCCAGAGTTGGCTCAGTACCCTGCAACAGAGTGAACAAACAACCTTTTAGGAATGCGCTATGAAGATGGAGAGGCTGATTTGAACTGCATACAGAAATCTGCCTAACCCATATCTGCACAACAAAGCCATAAAGAAAGTTTGAAACTACCTTGGCAGCTCTTTACTGCAAGTACATCTCATGGCAGGGCACCCGCCCATGCTAGCAGATGTCATATGGGCTGGGAAGGTCTATTTCCAGATACAGGAGGCAAAGCTCTATCCTACCGGCTCATTCATCCGGTTTGCAGAAGAAAGGTTGGATCAGACACACTGACTATATTAAGGCCCACAGAAAGCAGACTATTTTATCTAGAACTTAAAGCACATAAATTACCAAAAAAGTTTTATAATATAGTTCAATACATCAGAGTCTTGGCTTTCGAATGAGCCCATATTCAATACTGAAAGAATAATAGAACTATGAAAAACGGTGTCAAAAGTGTGTCCTGCAATAAAAAAACACTCGGTTGCGGTTCCCACATTGTGATGTCATAATTATCATTTAGCCTTAAATTGCGAATCGCTTTCGCTGCCATTGAGGCTGCTCTTTTCTGTGACAATCAGTGCTGTTAAACACAGAATGCTCTAATAATAAACTAGGATTTTAGATAATCAACAATGCCGGGGATCGTGTTTTTGCCCGACCAATACAAACACACGTTCTCAGTTAATTAATTATGCTTCAATAAATATACTGTCGTTGATAAAGGTAATGAAATCACATTGGTTAAATTGTGACCTGCAGTTGTGTGGCCCTAGGACTATATGCCAATTGCGCTTTCAGAAAATTACGCAATGCTTGAAATTAATTAGACTCAGTCCGTGCCCCTCAACATCACAATAAAAAGAGAGGACTAGTGCATTATATCATCGTGAAAACATAGTATGGTGCTTGGAATCTGAGTTATTTATCATAGAAACCATTTGCATATGGAGAGATGAAGACACTAATTCCTTTGACATCTTCATTGGTTCTCTGGAGTTTTCTTAACTTCACCTACCACTAACGTCATTATCGTAGTTGATAAATATAAGCATTAAGCAATCAAATAAGTGGTAAGAGCACGCAACACCGAATATGAAAACTGTGACGTCACAATTTTTGAACCTATAACATTGAACATTTCTGTGGTAGAGCTCTGGAAAAATCCTATAAACACCAACTAATGCTTGTCTCAACATGTCAAACAATAGCTCATTCAAAAGCTAAGATTATAATGTATTGCAATATATGATAAAAAATATGTAATTGATGTGCTTTAAAATAAATTGATGGTTGGTATTCATCTGGCAAGGACCAGACAAAGGGAGTTTTATCAATAAATTGCCTTTGCAGAGACACAAAACTTTGACTATGGCCCTAACCCTATCTCTTACCTAATTCCCTATGCGTGAGCAAGAGGGGTATAGCCAAAAATGCAATGAGAAACCACCAAAGCCTTTCTGTCAAAGACTCCAAGAGGTGCTGAGAAAACATTCACCATACAGAAAAGTTGTGAGCTCGTCTTAAAATGACATACACCACCCCAAAAGACTTCTTATTAGACAAGCAGGTCGGCTTTACATCCCAAGCGACTCCACAAACAGACTTTGTTTCTCTGCAAAGCGGAAGTACTACAGACTCTCCAGAGGGTTTAGAAAAAACCCCGGTATAGCAAAGGCATGGATTAGGTCCAAATGCACTAGCTATCTTTTTTTGAAAATTGAAAAGCTGGCTCATGCAGTTCTTGCTGTACACAAATTGTACGGCAAAATGGTTGAGCAAACAAGTGTTATAGCAGCCATTCAAAATACAGGACAGGCTCAAGATAAGTGACAGCTTTAAACTGTTGGCAGATGGGATAAGACTGCCATTCCACAGATTCATCAAAGAAGAAATTTGGTAAAGGAACATACTGCCTGAAAAGCTGTTTGTAGATAGCCACCTGAGTAAGATTGCTGTATTAGGCATGCTACTTTTGATGGTTCAGTAATGTCCCCTTGAAATCGAGCAGCTCGTGGTCTGAGTGGTTGCCAAACGACTGGTCTGTACAAACTGGCACAAACCGTTGCTACAAAGAAAAGTGCAAGTAATACGGGAGGTAGTGGTACCAAACAAGACAGAAGTGGCGTTGCATCGCCACATCACTGATGGTGTTGCACTGCCTACACACGACCTTTTGCCACATTAGACTGTTCGATGAACTTTTCGAAAATCATTTTGTGGCGAGTAGCCAAAACCAGTCTGAACCCAAGAGCCAGATTGAGATCTGGAGCTTTAAATTGATAAAACAGACCCTGAACTTCAAAACTGGTGCAACTATTAGAGTATACACAAGAGTGGAAACTCTCCACATTGGCAAAGGAGATATTGTAATACTGACATATTAAAATATATATAGTAGATATTGATATATTGGAACATAAAATAACAGAAGTATGGCATGGCATATAATAACATTTTAATCAAGTTTATAACGATTTGATATACTATAATAAATATAAAATATTGTGATATGACACAAACATTTATGCTAATTTTATGTTATATTATGCAAACAGTTGAGTGAGAAATCCAACCTTTTTCGCACCGAAAACCGGTTCTATTTTAAGCCAAGGCTATAATAAGGATAATATGTTTTATATCTAACAGTAATGACTTTCAATTTTTATTATGTTTTATTCAAATACTATTCATATACCATACTAGTAAAGACATTCAGGTTTGCTGCTCTATCTTTCATAGAACCCACTCAAATTTTGTAATCACTTTAAGCAAAGAAACAAGCTGACTTGTATTAATATAACTACATGTAAATGAGCTGCCTGTTTTCTATTTCAGACTTCAACTTTTGTTCGGTGTGTTTTGATATTCCAAGCTGCTTTACAAGAATATAACGATAACATGCTATGATATAAGCATGATTTTATTATTTTAAAATAAGGAAAATGCTGTAATATATAAATGAGATCAAGGTTAAAGTCAGGGCTCATCTTGTACACCTTGTTATCAAGTAATCACAGTCGCACTAATAATTTTAGAGCGCAGTAAAAATTGAATCAAAGGAGCTGATATTCCGCCAAGAAGATTACTGTCTAAATGAGAACAAAATGGATCAACAGTCTGATGTAAAATCTGAGTTGGAGTGCATGTCTCTGTGTATGTCAAAAAGCAACACGTGTGTAGCTTGTTATTATGAATCAGAAGCATGTTTCTGGACAGATGTTTTGGGAATCGAGTGCCAAGCTGGCATTCCAACATATCGTGGTAACTATTTATCACTTTAACATTGATTAGCACAGCTTATATTTGTTTGTTGCAATTCTGTACCTATGGCCAAGTTCTTGCTACTAGTATTCTATATAGCATATGTGTCGCAGGTTTTTAAAAATATAAAAATACAGTCTATGAAACTATTCAATTTTTTTTTAAAGTCCTTGATGTTAAAGTTTAAAGGTCTTTTGTAGTCTTTCACATTTAAAATTTATGGATGGAAAACCTGCTTCCTGAAAGAATTTTTTGGATTTATAGTAATTGCAGTTTTTCAATTTTCACATTTCATGGTAAATCTTTTCCACCTTAAACCTCGACTAACATATCATAGCACATTCATTTGAACGCCTTGGGCTTAAATTCTTAGTTCTTTCCCTATAGTGATATTTATTAGAGAAAACATTAAATAGAGGGTAGTATTGTACTTTTAGACAGCTCTCCAATTACAAGTGCAAATGCCGTCTATATATAGCATATTCTATTGGGATGAGCTACAGTAACCCTTAAAGATGCAAAAAGTCAGTAGTCCCTCACCTCTCATCTGTTGTAGATCTCTAAATAAATATGTTTTAAGTAACTGAGAGATATCTCTACCAACTGATATATATTGCTCGCAAATAATCTCTGATGATCTTATTGCTTGCATAGCAATTTATTTGAGCTTTCAATTTTTCATCTTGTTCTAAACTTAAAAGCATAATTTTATTTTATAGTTGTACATAACAATGTTGCATATAAGTTCATTACACTTATTGCTATTCTTGCTGCATTTTGCACCAAAACCTTTATTGTTTGTGAAATGGTTGTAGAATTATGAGTGTCACTTTGTCGAAAGCCAATTTTATATAACGTCAATGACGCTATCAATTAATATTTTACAAATCTTCAGCCTTTTTTAACTTTAATCCAACCAATGCTACAAATATGTATATTAAAAACAAGTGACATAAGCGAACCATATTTATAATACCTACAAAAGCAAACATGACCCTTTTTGAAACAAAGATATTTGAATCGAATGCTCTTCAAGTTGTGTTTTCATTGATGCTTAAGGTTGAACTAATTTGACTTTCTTCTGCCTGTTTTATACCGTCTACAGTGTCATTTGGCCTCAACCCTTTTTTTGCGCTGCTGAACTAGGCGATATTAATGTCTAAACCAATTTTTAGCGTAACAAAACTTACGCGTTGTCACTTAGATTACACTTTTTGCGCAAAAAAGATAAGATTTTAGCAACATGTAATCTTGTGCATGCATGCAAAGCAGAATTATACACCTTAAAATAGTAGTACTAGTTCCATCATAATTGCTATATTGGTTTTCACATACGTCAAATTATCAGAACGGTTTAAACGAGTAATTACTAGACTGATAAACTTATTTTCCGTGAGTTATTTTCAAAGTTTAAATCGAATGTAAAGTTTTATATGAGAATACTGAATTCAATGCAAACAGCAATGACAAGTAACTAATTGTTTTTGATGTAACTGAATAATTATTGATACAATTTTGTGGACATTTTATTTAGATCACTTGATTTTAGTGATATGCAAAGATCAAACAATGTCAAAGTGGCAGTTAATTAGAAGCAGCATTTAATTAAACAAAAGTACTTTATTTTTTAACATTTTTCAAACAGTGGTGGTCACATAAATGTGGCATTAAAAAAAAGCATTCGAAGAGATGTTTAACTTTAGCTTACTGTTACTGATTGCAAGCTTTCGTTTCAGACCAGGACTTGCAATTTTTTTTTATAAAATTGCTGTGTTACATTTTTTTAATAAAAATTATGCTCAATGAACCTATTCTAAATTTTCTGAAAGTTTCTTGAAATTAAAATATAAATTACTTTTGTACCATTTTGCATTAGAGACTAAAACACAGTTAAGTTACTTTACAAAACCTTAATTTATCTGTTCTGCTATTTTTTTTCGTTTTCACACTCAACTCAAGCAAGACTAATAGTTTCTAATTCTATAGTTTTAGGCAGAGCTTTATTTATATTTTTCTATGATGCATTAGTGTCATTTCACAAGAAGACGCTGAACTGCACAATAACGTTGCTTACTACTATAGAGTTGCAGTAAAATTATATTTTATGATTGGAATCACAAAAATCATCATCTAACTAGATATAAAATAAGTGACTTGCACATAGACTCAGCCATTTATGGCACTCTTCTTTAAAGCATATACACGTATTTACAAGAAAATAACCCTTTTTTATGGATTAAATGTAGCATTCTGCTTAATTTAAACTAACAACTGCTTCAAAACTTATAAACAACAGTTTAGGAAGTTAGTTTATTGCTCATATCCAATAAGGAACCTCTGATAAGAACTAAGATTAGGAGCTAGAGATGTTTTACTGCAATCTGTTAGACTGTTAAGCAGTAATCTCACTACAACCTATCAACAACAAAAAACTGCCACATCGATAAAAACCGTTACAGAGCCATTGAAAAAAAGATTATATTCATCTACTAACTAGCCTAGAATTTACTAAAAATGTACCAGGAAAGATACAACATACAAATTTTTAAACACGACAAATAGGCACATAATATTCTTCTTCTAGCAGTTGTTGAAAACCCGAATAGTAAAAGGCCTCAGAATGTGAAAGCAGCTATGTTTTTTATTCCACCCAAAAGAAACTAAGAGAGTAACTTGTAAGGTTAACTTGCATTTTTTATTTGAGTTCAACAATATTTTAAAAGCAGATGTAATAAATTGGAGACATTGTCAAATAAATACAATTCAATCAATTTATACTAGCTTATGGTAATCTGAGTGTTCTTAGATTTTTAGGTTTTATGACTACGAAATGAATGTATTAATATCAGAAAACCTTTTTTCAAATTTGTTAATAATTTTTATTTACATGTATAATGATAAAGACTTCCTGGCATTTACTAGTTTTTGTAGCTGACAACAACAACTTGCCATGAACTGGTATATCATGTAACTGATGTTTTATTTGTTCCAGCTATTGGTGTCTGTCCGGATAACTACATTTATAGCCCTTATTCCGATACGTGCATCAGGTTGGTAGAAACACTGATGAACTGGTTCGATGCCAACAGCACATGTCGTGATGCTGGAGAGTATCTGGTGACATTCTCAACCATCGAGTCATCACAGTGGCTTAGAAACAAATCAGCAGAGCTTTCTGAAATGGGATTTGGTAAGCCTCTTTCCAATGATGTGTAAAGTAGTCAAACATGTCTACTATTTTGGCACCCGAACATTTGATTTTTGTAATCTATATATTAATGCATATGTACATGTTTGCCTTCAAGTGCGTGTGGGTTCAATATGCGTAAAACATTCAGTAATTTATACTATGATAAGAGCCACATCTGGCCTTTCGTTTATGAGTCAAAAGCTATAGCTACAGGTTGCGATAATAAATTAATATAAATATAATTGACAGTGCGGCTTTCTGCTTGGTAGATTGACAAGCTGATAGCTGCATTACTTGACTGCCTTCTTAAATTTCAAAATAAGTGTGCATAAAATATTTTTCCTTGCTTATTGGCAGATCAAATGATCACTCGGGGCAAACTAGACTGCTAGGGAACCAGTTTTTGTGCTAGTTTGTTGTGCACCCTTTTTCATAAATTAGATAATAATAAAATAGAAACTTGTCAGTATTGTTTTATATTTTTATGTTTTTAAAATTTTTGTCTTTTTTGAGAAATGATGGTATCAAAGACCAAAAATGCTGTTTACAGTTTTGCCTATATTTAATTAACCCTCTCTGAAAATAATGATCTCCTAGTTTTTTGGCAGTTAGTTTCTTGTTCGTACATACAAATGTTTAAAAACAGGATAGTATGAGTAGAAACTTTTATGTGTAGAAAACTTGGGAGAATTAAATATGAAGGAAAGAACAGAGTTGGAAGAATAAAGATGGGCAAAAAACACAATGTGGACAAGAAAACATGGCGGTTAAAGAACCATTGCTAGACATTATAAATGAGGGAGATCTAAATGGTTTTTGAGGCTTTATTAAAGGTTAACTAAAGACAAAAGACCAGCTGTTCAAGGGTTGCAACTATTCAAAAAACACAATTGTAAAATATTAGTTTGATTCTGCCACTATTATACTACTGTTTAAAAACTCAATGTATAGCAAGGATGATTGTTAAATCTGTATTTAGTACAATGACACAATGTACAAAAATTTCTGCAAAGTTTTGCCTAGTTGAGAGGTTACTATAGACTTATGACAACAAGATTTAACAAGAGATGTCAAAGTGTTGGCTTTATAATGAACCATTACAAGTAAAGTACTACAAGCTGTTCTACATAACACTTCATCGCAGTTAAACACACAGAAATAAATCAGACATGAAATGTTTTTAGCAGACAACTGGATAAATTTATCTGCAGCAACCCATTAAATACAGCACTACAACAGCTCAAGTCATGACAACAATGTTTTTATACTGGATTCAGATAAAGAGTGTATACAAGTGCTTGCCACTATAGACTTGCAACAATAAAAGGAAACATGTAGCTTCGGCTCCTTAAATTGGTTTCTTCTAAAAGTTAAACTGACTCACTATTGGCTTGCTGATTAGAACAAGTTTCCTGAAATACCTAGTATAATTTTAGCATAGAAAACTGCATAACTTAATAAAGCAGATTTGCAAGAAAGATAATTTCCAAATCAACAACTGATTTTTGTAGGTATAAAAGTAGGTTGTTGAACAGTTGTTTAGAATTGCTGATTTGTTTAGGATGGAATAACATCATATGGATTGGAGGAATGGAAGAACCAGGTAATGGCTACCAGTGGAGGGGACTAAACACTCATGATGTGCCTGGGAATGGTGAGCTAGGAGCTGACTGGGAGGCATCTGAACCCAATGGTCCTATTGAGTATTGCATGAGTATCTCTGCGTCTCATGGATGGGTAGATCAAAATTGTGATAATCAAAATTTCTTTTTTTGTGAAGGAAAATAAACTTTCTGACAAAGTTCTACTTTCAAGATTACTAAAGTCATAAACAAAGTTGCAGTAGTAGTATATATGTACTAGCCCTTATGAGCAAAAAATTTGAGAGTAGAGTTCAACTTGTAAGTGCTTTTATGTCAAAAAGACCTTTCTGTGTAAACTTTTTGGTCAGCCTGCTTTAGTGTTGTAGTAGAGATATTTCATATATTGTCTCATAAAAATAGCATCTTCAAAAGTTCTTCACAAACAGTTGTAAAAGATTAATCATTCTGAAACATAATATCATAGCACGACGCTTGCCCCACATAATGTATTGTGAGATTTGCTTTGTTTGTTTTAGTTGATTCATTGTGAGACTCATCAAGGTCAACTTAAATAAGCACTCATACACATATTTTGTTTGAAGAACTAATTTAAATACACATTTTAATGTACACAATGCCTGGGCCACAGCACTCATTAGTTTTTCTCTGGATAAATTTTTTAGCAAACTTTATGTAATTCAAGTTTGCTTTCACAGACAAGGTTTTATGAAAAAATTTCAAGGAAATAGGCAACAACTTACACTAAAATAATTTTGGCAAACAAAATAATCATACTCGTAAGTTAAAGTTTAAGATATGCATCAATCAGCAGGGAAGTACTGTTATATCAAATTCATAAATTAGTACTGAACGGAAAAAAATAAAACTGCTACCAAAACAGAGGAACCAGAAAATAAAGTAAATTGGAGGAAGTTTGAGTGATTAAGACTATTATCTTAAATTTCTTTTATATCATAACATTCAATTTCAAAACATTTGCTATACTTTACAACTTTGGCTAAAGCAAAGTATTATTATAACTATTTAATTTTGAGTGTGATTAATATACTATAAATAGCATCTTTGATCAGAGCTGCTGTCCAAAACATATCATAATATAGCCAGCAAAAAAGGCGCTTGTCAAAACCTATTTTTGTTCAAAATATTTTAGAAGTAAGTAACTAGGTGTACAGTTAAAAATGATTAATTTGTGCAAATACTTATAATAAAAATATTGCAAGTACTATGATCCCCAAAAAAACTAGTTAAACTATTCATAAAGCTCAAAAGCGTTCAAATCATTCATTTGGTATTTCAGTTCCATCATTCAATTCAATTACAAGAAAATGTTGCAATGAGTTATTAATGCTGGTTAGCACAAAGCTAAATAGAATTTCAAGTATTTCAACACCTCTTTCTAATCAGGTAATTATTGCTTATAAGTAATCAGATAGCAATCAATACAAACAAATATCTGTTATTATCTGTCTGTTTTTCCAGTTATAACTATAAAGGGTTAGAAATGGAAAGTCTGCTGCGCACTAACTTTGAGTTCGGAAGCTCCAGCTTTGCACACAGGCATTTATCTAAAACATAATGCTGTCCACTTCGAGGCTATTTTGAATAAATTGCGAAGCATACTTATAACAATGCAAATATTTCATATTTCACACTTACCAATTCAGCTAACGTTGCATTTACTTTTGTAAATGCAAACCGTTGTGACAAATCATCAGAATTCAGTCTACAACGTATATTGTTAAAACTTCCTGTTTAGTTTGTCCTTTATCTATATGAAGAAAGCGATCCAAGAGTTGGTTATCTGAAAGAAGCAGAAGATAAAGCTTTTTGTGTGGGAAGTCTTGGAAAGTATTCATTTTACGAACTCTTAAGATTTCTGTGTTATGCTTAATTTTTAATTCCAATAACGAGAGCACACAATTACTCAAAATCTGTGGCGGCCACTTTCAACAGAGAGACACTGGTACATTTAAAGCTTTTTTAACTTCTTAATAAATCTTCAGATACATAAATATTACCATTCTGAATCTATATATTTGTATTTTCAAATCTGTCTTTAAATCTCTCCTTGATTTTTACAACAAGTTTTGTGAAAGAACTGTTGTGGCAAGTATGAATCTATGAAGTAATAATGCATAAAAGGTATTTTAATTCTTCACAACCATTGTGTGTTAGTTTTACATGTTGTCTGAACTGATATTTTGATGTGATTTTTGTTTTAGCAAGCACCAAGCATTTTGTGTTAAGCAACCATTTCATCAGAATTAGTTTTTAGGAATTATGGACGGTTAGGCGACAGTCAATAGGGCGACAGACACTTAGGCGACACTTTCGGTTCGAAAGGCAACAACTTCAGACGGAAGGGCGACACAGTGGACAAACAGGTGACAATTCTGGACATTGAGGCGACAATTCTGAGGGCAGGATTAATTCAAAATATTAAGTCCTGCTATGGCCTGTTATATTGTTGTGAATTAGTAGTGAACACTAACAAGACACCAACTTTATTGATGCCCAGATCGGAAATCTTGCATTAGCATACTTTTTACGCATTGCTCCACCTTGTTTCCTTGGCATCTATTACCTGCTTATATCCTCATTAATGCCGTTAATCTGATTACATTATTCTTTTACACACAGTAGAATTTCATATTGTATTAATGAATGTACCAAATATTTATTTAATTGAGATAGTTGTTATTTAAAAAAACTGCTGAGATTAATCTGTCTTTAATTGCCCAACTATTCTTCTGTTCATCCTTTTCCACAAATTTAACTTTAGAGTCTGTCAACACGCTCAGAAGTCATTTAGCCAGTCACTATTTTCTTTTTCACTTCCTTCCTCGAATGCTTAGAAAAACTGGCAAGTTGCTTATCAGTGTGGCAAGAGTCTGAGATTCCTTACAACCTAATTTATGACATCATAGAGGTACCAACTTTTTCAACCCCTTTGAAGCGATGCATTCTTGAGTCACTAGCATACCGCTGTTGATGAGTCATTATACTACCTTTGGCTCATGTATCATGTATTAGGGCCCTCAGTAGTAGATCTCAAATTAATGTATATTCTTGTTATGATTGCAGTATGAAAACAAATACATACATATGAGTTTAGCTTTATACATTTTAATAAATTTGCTTTTTGGTATATTTATACAAATAGTAAAGCTGATTTTTATCATATATAACTTTCAAAAATACGTATATCAATAGTTTGCAGCATTAATTTTTTTACAATGACTTCATACTGATTGATAATATGTAGATAAACCCATCTAGCGATAGAACTTCTCTTTCCTATCTAGAATGACGAGATCAGGTTCACGGTTATAAATTGGCAACTGAATATTACTTTCTACTAATTCTAAAACTTACATGAAAAGATAATTTAAATTACAGGAGTATAATTGTACACAGTGACTCGCAAGTGCTCGAATGCACTTGCACTTCCAATCATACACAAAAATAATTGCAGGAAATTCCCTACACCACTATTTAATAAAGTTGTTATTAAAGTTCAAGCCAATGGCTGTCTATGTAATATCTTCCCATCTTTTCTGAAGTCTGTCCTTTGTTAAAATAGTCGCATAAAAAAAAGATTCATAGTGTGTGTTAAAATGCAAAATATAGTATATGATGTGGTACATGGCAGCATTAACCTGCAACTGAGTATATATCACAAAGGTCTTTGAGGTGTTAATCACTCCTCATTGTCTCAAACTACAGGTTGTGTGTGCCATCGGGATCTGTGACAAGGGTAATTGGTCAAATATCTCAAGTGACTCTAGGGTAACATGGCATCAGGACCAGTTGATTTCTATGCTTTGGAATGGATCATTTCTCCATAAGCTTTCTGTGATGCTGTTTAGTCTTCTTGCAACAAGCTGCAGAAGTTAGTAAAATATGGATATATCTTAGACACCTATGTCAGAAAAAGCCTTCACTCTTCATACTCAAATAAAATCTCAACAAACATAGATCAGTGTGAACCGCAATTTAGCCTATTGAGTCTGCATTATAATGACATTGAATTATTATCATAATTGTAAAGAAACAAGGATAAGGAAATCATTATTTCCACAAGTAAATGAGAAGTTACAATAATAGGGAATTGTCTTTTCATCTCACACAAAGAGAAAACTCTTCTCCCAGCTACTGTGACTTTTGACGATCGAAACCATAAAACTATTTCTTCTCCAGGTAAGATAACTCTAAAGTTTCAACAATCAGAAAAGGGATAACTCTAAAGTTTCAATAATCAGAGACAAGATTGTCGACAATTTAGCCGAGAACGTGACTTTTCGAACAGTTTTGAACAAACATGCTGATACAAAAACAAGTTTTGGTGTTTTAATTGAATAAGCTAGATGCATTTTTAGAAAAAAACCTTCATATTTTGTTAATTGTCTGGGCTAGCATAATTAGAGAAATCTCAATCCCACCAATGGCGTTTAAAAATACATGTTGCAATTTCGATTTATAAAAAAGTCTGTAAAAAACAATAACACTTTCAAGGCTACGTTTCAAAAATATACGTAAGAATAGCACACAACGACAGCATCTCATAGTTTGTCAGTACATTACCTTGCCTTCAACCAAACAGCAAACCAATTTGTCGCCTTATAGTCTAGAATTGTCGCCGGTTTGTCTGCCGTGTCGCCTTTCCGTCTGAAGTTGTCGCCTTTCGAACCGAAAGTGTCGCCTAAGTGTCTGTCGCCCTAGTGACTGTCGCCCAAAAGTCCAGTTACCGTTTTTAGAGCCTTTTATCTTATAATTAGCTAATTTTGCTTTATCCAATGATAAAATAATCAAAGACATGAAAATTTTGTCGAACTACATAATGCTGTGAAAATTCAGTCGAAATAACTCTTGAAAATAATAGTTTAAAACATAACATGGCAAACAACAACTTTGTGTGAAAAAATAATTGTTCTGTCATTTTGTTTTAAAAGTGAGTCTAACTTGATAAAATTATCCTAGGGATAACTGTTCTTATAGATCCCAAGCCAGCAGACGGTACAATGTATAATCAATAAATATTATAAAGTGATATTGCAGTCTGCCCAATGCCTAGAAACTGAAGCCAGAAGAAAACAAATATTGACTAAAAGGTAACAGTGCATTTTAGGTCGGTACAACGCACATAAAAGGCGCTAGCAACACACATACAAGGCACTAGCAACACACATACAAGGCACTAGCAACACACATACAAGGCACTAGCAACACACATACAAGGCACTAACAACGCACATACAAGGCACTAGCAACGCACATACAAGGCACTAGCAACTCACATACAAGGCACTAGCAACGCACAAACAAGGCACTAGCAACGCACATACAAGGCACTAGCAACGTACATACAAGGCACTAGCAACACACATACAAGGCACTAGCAACACACATACAAGGCACTCGCAACGCACATACAAGGCACTAGCAACACACATACAAGGCACTAGCAACATACATACAAGGCACTAGCAATGCACATACAAGGCACTAGCAATGCACATACAAGGCACTAGAAATGCACATACAAGGCACTAGCAATGCACATACAATGCACTAGCAATGCACAAACAAGGCAATAACAATGCACAAACATTGCGGATAAAACGCGCATACACTAGCATCACAGCAAAATAAAAACGCACTAAAGAGCTCAGGGTTGCCATAAACAAAGGAGTTGAAATGTTTTAGACCTCTTTTAAAACAGATAATAAATAGAATACTTTGTGTAATGTTTTAGACCTTTTATTAACAGACTACAAATATAAATATTTTGTTGTTAATGCGTTGTTAATTACTTGTGTCGGTGTTGTATCCACAATGTATGTGTGTTGCAAGTGCTTTGTATGTGTGTTGCTAGTGCATTGTATGCGCGTTATATGCACGTTTTACCGACATAAGATGCACCGTTACCGACTAAAATACGACTCGCTAGTGAAGTTTCTGGTGTGTATTCGGCGCTGAATACAATATTAGCTCAGGTTACTTATAAGGTAAATATTAAGCTAAATATAGTACTCTTTGGTGTCAGGTCAAGATTAGTTGACCCTCAAGAGGTGTGCCCTGCAACTTCTGCAGTCTTTTATCATTAATAAATGGTGGTGTTTTCACCGCTAAAAAGGTTTTAGTCTTGAACAGCAAAAACAGTAGATGGTTGGACATGACGCGACTTTAAAGTTGGTAGCTTGCAGGAAATATGAGCTTTGCTAACTGATGCAGACTTAACTCTGGCAAACAACTCTCACTAACTCTAGCGAATAGATAGCAAAGAGCAGCATAAATTATATGCGTGCTCTAAAAGTTGTTATAATGGAATTCTAACTGGCCGAAAGCTTATAAGTATTAGCAAAAACATCAGTCAAACATAAGCTCAAATTTGTCATTGCTCAAATGGAGATCACATTTCTTGTAAATCATGCAATTGTAGACCTTAACACATATAGGAATTTCAATATTAATATCTAGTTTTTAAATAACCTTTTTGAAACAAGTTTATATTTTAGACTAAATCATCTATTCAGTCTTATTACGACTTGTTGTGCTCAATATTTGTAGAATTTGCAATCAGGATCTTTCTGTTTCTATTAAGCATGCACTAAACTTTTGTAGTTAGCTTGTCTCCTGTCACTAAGAAATTAGTTAGCGCTTTAACCAGTTTTCAGGAAAAGCAAATAAGAACAGTATAACTGTTAAACTAACAATGCAAGACAGAAATCATACAAGGACATGCAACTTAGTGTTTTGCTGTAAAAACGAGAAAAATTATCAAATAATTGGAGAACATGATAACTTATATCCATGGCTCCAAAAAGTACAAGTTTACTTCTTTAAGATTTATCAGAAAATCTACTGTTGTTACAAAATTTTGGTACAAATAAAGTTGCAGGCAAAATAGAATAAAGATAAGTATTAAGTAATTTAAATAATTCAATATTAAAATCAATATGTGACTGGCTAAAATAAATAACAAACAATTATTTTAAATCGTTGTTACAGATAAGGTCTGACAATAATCTAAGGGAAACAGGAGGTGTTCCACTGACATCTTAAACTATTTATTCCTTCTCTGCCAAATAATTCCTAACTTTTGATGATGGTTTTAATTTATATTATACGTATAAATTTTTGAGTATAAGTATTGTCAATAACTATGGGACTCTGTTTATAAAGAGTAATACAAAACGGTTGTACGATCCCTTTTGCTACTCAATTCATTTTGGGCATCATCATGTAAAAAAACAGAACACTCTTTTAATCTCCACAAGGCAGTCAAGCAACAAATTAACTTACGGAGATTTTAGTCGCCAGATAATTATACATATTTCTTGCTGAGAACCTGCACTTGTTCTCTGGAATGATGGCGCTCTCTTTTTTTGGTATGGTCGTTTTTGGTTAGACCATAGCCCCTTTTTTGTATTCATCACTCAGGCTTTTTATTTACTTCTCCATTGCCTGTGTCTGTTCATTGGTGACCGAGCCTTCTCTGATGGCAGAAAAGCTCAGTTCGGTGACCACGGTAACTGGGGGTTGGTCATTGTGACTCTGGTTACATAGTTCTATTGCAACACTACTTTATAAGAGTTATGTAAAACTGATAATAAGCCTCTTTAGCCATGACATGATCATCATTAGCGTACCTGTACTTACAATTTAGTGATTTAGAGGCAAAACAGCATAAAAATATATCAAACATTTTTTGCCCGCTCATTTTTTTTCCATGGTTACTAGTAGAATAAAGACAATTTCATGTATGTACATGTACCTTATCTGCGCCAACACATCAAACACAGTTTTGCGTTTAAAAAAACACTTTTTGTAAGCTTTTCAAATTAAAGAAAACAAAATTAAATTTTATTCAACCTTAAAATTAGATTAATTAAAATTAAAAGCAAGCAAATAAATCAACAAAACACAACATAAAAGACCTTGGTACTCGACTCAAATTTTCAACAAATTTTTCTCAAAAAACTTTATTGATTTGTTTACCACGTAAGAGTCTTTCCACTTTCATATTTGATTCGGGCCAACTTAAAGCAGAAAATACTAAAATACACATGTATACACATAATTTTATACTATCGACATGGAAACTGATACATAATTTATGAATTTTGCCTGATTGTATATGACAACTGTTTGCAAAAGCGATAAAAGGCTTTCCTTACTTGTAGATCGTGTTGGAATTTCGCTACTGTTTTAAAGTAAAATAACATAGTTAATTTTCTTTTTACACAAACCGAAATGTTAGTTATTATTTAACAACTGTGTTTTTTCAAATTTGATAGTCGTAGGTTAATCTATAGATGTGTTCCATTAATTATATACATAATTACCCAGCCCATAAATTTATGGGTTCTCGCATTTGATTAACAAATGCCTATTATTTTTACATTCAGGATAGGAATACAGTGTATTATATTCTCTTTTACCAAACACTAAAGCTCTACTAGTCTCAGAGAAACAGATACAGTCGATGAAAACTGTTGTCAAACATGGGTAATCCCTTGATTTACATGTATACGCTGTTTTAGGTATTAGACAATGCACACAAATGTAGATCAGACAACTCGATATCAATAACCAAACCAAAGTCTGATTATATTTTCAGTGATTCATTTACTATATACTTGTCAACATAGATTTATGTCAACGCTATTTCACACAGATCAAACCTGACAAGATTCATCCAGCCCACTTGCTAAGTCATTGTTCAGCAACAAGCACTCAATAATGTTGGCACTTCTATCCCTTGTATTATTCTTCGGTTCATATGATAAGAATGTAAAATTCATTAGAGTGTTTTTAAATTTAAAATATCTTATTGAATGAACTTTAATTATATGATACTATTTAAATATATAATATATTTAATTATAAAAATGTTTATTGTCCATTAATCTTTCTTTACACTTTAAAATAGGATTTTGATCGAAGCGGTGTGTGAATAAAAATAATATTTAGGCTTCAGCCTAATAATTAACTGAAAACACTTCCTGAATGTCTAGACAAGTTTTTTTTCTTCCTCATAAAAGTTTCTTAAATTTTTTCCTATCTGCTTTATACCTAAACTCTTTTATTTTTTTCC
This sequence comes from Watersipora subatra, assembly GCF_963576615.1. NCBI lineage: Eukaryota > Metazoa > Bryozoa > Gymnolaemata > Cheilostomatida > Watersiporidae > Watersipora > Watersipora subatra. Next base: position 49,662,101 of record NC_088717.1, read on the forward strand.
GTAACTTCTGCCACGGTTAATGTTATTGGTGTTTAATTTTCATAGTATTTGTAATTTTTTCTTAATCAAGCTGCGTGTTTTTTTGCATATTACTACCTCCTTAAGATTTAATATTGTCTAAGCAGTGAATCATTCTTTAACCCCACAGAGCCCCCTGTGACGCATACGTAACATAACATTTGAGCAGCTGTGGTGCCTTGTAAAATTATCATTTTCTTATTCAATTTATTTAGAGTACATAAACTGTCTTATATTTTACATACATAGACAATTTTTCCCTAGTATACTGGGTTGTGCATTCATAGCTCATCCTGAAGAAGAGCAGGTGCCACATTGCCAGCCACTGACACGAAATGGCTAGAATCTTCAAATAATCTCAAGTCCAAAGTGCATTTCCACTGCAAAAATCATCCTTAATATTGTTTAACAGGATCTGTACTTTACTCAAAATAATTATGTAATAAATCCTTTGATCTCTTGGTTCTTTTCATAAGCAAAATTAATTCATGTTACACGGGTGTAACAGTGGGCCTTTGTTCTCATTTCCTGCACTTCCTAGCTTATAGTTGAATTATGGCTGACAATCATGCATTGTAAAACTAATCTTCATTGGCTAATATGTGATAACAATAATATGCACTGGTGAAGTAGAAATGCCGTCTAATTATGTATTTCTTTCTGTGTTTAAACTGAGGGTCGTCCCCAATACAAATGGATTATCAAGTAAGGTAAAGGTGAATATTTTTTGCACCAAGTGAGTTGTTTTGACAATGGTATATAAGTTACGGAGAACTTGAGAAGAGCCTAGTCACATTCTGTAGTTGAGCATTATGAGTTCTGTGAAATAGTAGTCAAGTGTAATTAAATTTGTGAATTTTGTTGGTAACCAACATGGCTTCTTGATCTCGCGTGAAAGTAGAGGATCTACTAGAAATTATTGATGGCGACGACAGTGAAATCGAAGATCATGAGGAGAGTGATTCAGATGAAGATTGGCATCCAGACTTGCAGGTATTTAGTTGTGAATGCTTTATATGTAGGCGTAAGCACAGCTGGTCTCGATATAATTGTTGCTTTAGGGTGCTAAACCTGTCCTTTGACAACAAAATTAACATATATAACATTGTTTCTTGATCTACTGTAGACTATTGGTGGTAATGATTGCGAGCCAAGTGATAAAGAACCTTTATGTAACACAGTGCAGGCAACTGCACCTACAGCCGGCAATGTACCAAAAAGAGTCCGGCCCTCATACCGCTGGAGGAAAAAGGTCTTTCAACCACCAATTTTGGCATTCACCGGTGCCAAACTGGAGGCTCCAGCTAACCAGAATATAAAAACACCATATCAGTACTTCCAACAATTTGTGACTGCTGATATGATTGATGGCATGGTTGACAATACCAACCTCTACAGCACACAAAAAATGGGAAAAAGCATCAACACCACGAAGAAAGAAGTAGAGCAGATGATTGGAATGTATTTTCATATGGGCCTTGTACGAATGAGCAGCATGAGACAATACTGGGAACAAGGTACCAACTATGTACCAGTAAGTAGTGTAATGCCACGGAATAGGTTCCAACAGCTTACTACCCAACTGCGCTTTGTCAACAATAGCAGCATATTAGATGAACAGATGAAAGACAAGCTTTGGAAAATTTGACCATGATTAGACAGTCTGAGGGATCAGTGCCTAAAAGTAACAGGAGAAGAGCACAACTCAATTGATGAAATGATGGTACAGTATCGATGAACAACCAGCCCAATCAGGCAGTATATAAAAAGCAAACCACTTCCATGGACATTCAAGGTATGGGGTAGAGCTGGTACCAGTGGAATGCTCTTTGACATTTATCAAGGTGGCGATGGCACCCGAAGCCATCTTGGCCAAGGTGGAGATGTAGTGATGAAGCTAGTCTCTATACTAGAAAATAATTCGAACTATAAGATCTATGCAGACAATTTATTTACCAGCGTTCCACTCCTGGAGAAACTTTTAGGTGGGGATTACAGAACACTGGCACTGTCAGACAGAATTGGCTTCCAAGCTGTAACATCAAAGGTGAAAAAGAGCTCAAGAAGGAAAGCAGAGGGTCATTTGACTTTCGGGTCGAAGACACTCACAACATTTCGGCTGTTAGATGGTTTGACAACCGAGCAGTGACATTGCTCTCAACCCATACCTGTGTAGAGCCACAGCGCATGGCTGGAAGATGGGAAAAAAGGCAAAGAAAAAGATTGATGTTTCCATGCCTGCAATTGTGGCAGATTACAACAACCACATAGGTGGTATTGACATACTCGACTCCTTTCTGGCAAAGTACCGATTTAGAATACGGTCAGGAGACGGTATATCTACCTCTTTTGGCATTTTCTCTCCATGGCTCTAGTCAATAGTTGGCTAATGTACAAGCGAGAATGCCGCTCGTTGCAGTTTCCAGACACACAAATGCTCCCGCAGCGCAAGTTTTAGGCAATAGTAGCTGAGTGCCTGGTATCAGTTGACAGCGACAAGAAGTGTGGCCGACACACATCTTCTAACCCGCTGATAACCAAGCAAAAGGTTGTGAAAATTCCATGTGCTGATGTGAGAAAAGATCAAGTGGTCCATTGGCCAGCAAAGAATGAAAAGAGAGGAAGGTGTAGGCTGTGTGAAATAAATAACACTAACACAATGTGCAGTAAATGTGGTGTGCGGTTGTGCTTTGTGGATGGACGTAATTGTTTTGTGGACTTCCATGCGTAAGAGTTGTCATGTACATGATTCAAAAAAGTCATGCTCAACTGTAACAGTTCACAATCTTATTTTCCTATCATTTATGTCATTTCAGTGATACTGGTACATGCAATTTTATAATTATAATAAAACATTCAATATTCAACACATGCTTTTAATTTACACTGTAATGCCCAATGTGACATATTCGTCACGAAGCAAAAAACATTAAAAAAAGTCATGATGAATTTTTTTCTTTTTACTCTTGCAAAAAGGAAGCTGAAAAAACCTAGATTACAAAAGAAAACTTTTTTTTATAATGGCTTCAACCACCTGGGTTCTGCGGGGTTAATTGTAATTGTAGTTCGTCTTTTCATTTATTGATATACGTCTTTCTCTTGCATCATACTAGTTAGGTTTTTATTAAACTTTTTAAAAATTATTATAGCTTTGTGTTGTAAGGCTTACTAAAGAGGGTGTTTTATTTTTCTTAGTACAAAGTCGCAATTTTGCTGTTAGACTGTTTTAACATGTTTCCGATGTCATCACAGTTGCTCTGATCATTTCTCTACAGACTCTATCAGTATTGCTAGATTTCACGATATCCAAAACCTGTTACTACCAAGTAGTCACTGCACTGCTAAAACTGCTAAGAACCATAATACCATGAAAAAAATTTAAGAGACTGTATATACTAAGAAGATTGTTTGAGCAGCAGTTTTGATATTCTTTCTTTTTAAAACTCACTATAAAAAATCTGACCAGAATATTTTTTAGCTTCATTTCAAGCTTATCAAATTTTTTCAACGAGGCACAAAACTAGAGAAATTTAAATAAAAACATGGTAGTTAATTTCATCACTAATTGTTTTTATTTAGCACAAGAAAAACACTCGCTTGTATCTAATGGTTTATCACTGAATGTAGTAATGCCACTTGGCACTCGCTTATTGATTGCATATATTTATATTTGCGTACAGGCAATCTATCTTGCTTTACAATGACTTAAAACAAATAAATATTATTTTAATCAAACTAACCATCAGATAATAAATATCAAAAATTGAAAACTGAAATAATGTAATTTTTCAGGTTGCAGAACACTATACCTATAGATCTCCTGTAGTTTAGCGGTTTATACAGAATAGAATCAACCCTTGTGATGGATTGTAAAAAAAATCTAAACTAATCAGGTTTTGTGAGCAGGTAATAATGAAACAACCAAAAACATGCCAGATACTTTTGATAAAAATTATTAATTATTAAAAATGTGATTAACGACGAGTTTTTATTTATTTTTTGCATTAGACAATTTCTTGATCTTAAAGCAAAGCACTATAATCAAAATTTTATATATAGATCTGCTATTAAAAGTTAGGGAAGGTCTGACTGTACACTAAAATATGCCAATGTAGGTCCTGGACTAACAGTTGCAATGAGAAAGCAACTCTTCATTTGCTCCTCAACTTCTGGAGCAAATAAAAAATTTGTAGTTAATAACTTACTTATGAACCTAAAACCTGTAAGAACAACGACGAGATTTCATTATTTTGCCAATCGTGTTTCGTTATGAATCTCAAAACAATTACAGACGTTCAAATAAGTTTCAAAAGCTCTGTACAGTTATTAGGTTTACCCCACATTTTTTGTACATACCTTAGTGACAGTTTGATTTTGAAATAATTTTTGGTATGCTCCATTGATTTTTATTGTAAAATGTGTTGCTCACAAAACATTTGGGTTGAAGGTAAGCTTTTTTCTAGATACTGGAGAGTAATCAAGAGAAAGTATATTTGCAGTTGACAAGGTTAAGATATGTTGTCAGTGACAACTAGTCACAAGTAGTCAGGAATTAGTCACAGCAAAAAGATTGCAAACAAGAGATTGCACTGAAAAGAAATTGCTCTCCGCCAGGTTAATATAAACACCTGGAAAACCAAATTTTTGAATTGCAAAACTATTGAGTTATTCCATGAACTTGAATAAAAACTTTTTAAATCAATCTAAAGGAAGTTCTGTAAACATAATCTCAAAAAGAAATTTTCTTATTAAATTAAAACCAACATAATCACTACCATAAATATTTGTATAATTCTGACATTCATTTTACTAATAAGTAATCATATAGCTTATTACACAACATATAGCATGATAATACTGCTAAGCTATGCGAATTCAACTAATCAAAAATTCACAAGAGCCCAGAAAAGAAGCTCTCAAAGTGCTGATCTCAAAAATACATTAGCTAATTATTCATAGTCAATAAACTCACTGCTATACAAACTATATTAATTCTGACATTTCATTTAGTTTCAAGTAATAAACATTTTGTTGGAAATCGATTTATCTCATTACAATGGGTTATAATAGCTATTAAATAGCTCTTTATTAAAATTTCGTAATTTGTGATACAGTTTAGTGATACACATGATCTTTTTTTAATGCAACAGATAATTATATTGTAAAAGGATTGAGATAAAACATATTTCCTTTTTATTTACTTTAATATATCCTTTTAAACTTTAAATATATAATAGCTATTAAATAGTTTTCTATTAAACTTTAGTAGTTTGTGATTCGGTTTAATGATACACGCTATCATTTTTTAAATGCAACAAATTTTTTATAATTTGAAACTATGCATAATATAAGTTATAATATAGTCTTCGCAAACTAAACAAACTCTATTGAATTGTTTAAGAATTAAAATATTATTAGTTACATACAACAAAAATATTAATAATCTTGAAGCACAAGTGAGTTATCATAATACTGATATATAACGGGTGAACATCTTTAGCAAATCCTTGATGTTATAATTGCTATTACAGCTACTGGTCTTATTAACTACTACAAAGCCTGCCATAAAATATGGTTTTTGTTTAAAATTTAGGATGCATTTGCATCCCAACAAGCTGTCACAAAATCGCCAACACATGACCCAAGGATAAAATTCAAATTTTATGTAAAAATTTAGATAGCTTAGAGGCTGTATAAGCACACAAAAATTTGAGAACATTAAACATTTTTTAATGATTGTAAAATTTAAGGAAATATTCTTATAATGCAAAGCCTTACCAATGTGTATGTGATGCCAATGGCTGCATTGGCACACACTGTTGAATCACACAGTGGTGTGCAAGCACACCACTGTTGAAGAATCCTGCAGAAACCTTTAGACTAAAGTAGTGAACCGATGTAAATATACAGGTAAAAGTATGTGCTAAGCAAATAATTGTAGGCGTTTTAAATAAAGCAATACATCTACATAATATTCATACATAAATAGCATCAGGTAAATAACGTGAGTAAAATATGCGTTAAATAAATGGCTTGGGAAGATTGAGAAGGAAACCGTTGATTCATTATGTTATAGTAATCGAACAGAAAGTGATTGATGCAATGTTCGAACCTAATTAATACAAAGATTTTATTACTATTTGTTTTAATTGACATAAACAAATTTTTTGACAGTACATTTTAATAATGTTGCAGTATGCGAGCTCATACTATTGCACCGCTTACAAAAAATTGTGGTGTAATTATTTTCATTAGCCATAGTGATTCTGTAAAGATTATTAACTAAAGAAAAATTGTACATAGGTTTTTATAAAACAGTATACATTAAGTCTGGTTTCCATGTGATAGCACAAGGTGCGCAATAAGGCGCACGGCATCGTGCCTAGGCCGGTTGTGATGTGAAAACGTCAACGCGCGATGATCGCGCAACGTGTGTACGCTGATCGCTAGGATCCAACGGAAGGGTGCATGCGATGATGTATCCAACGATACACCACTCAACTTTTTTAACCAATCCTACAATTTAAACGAAGAGCTGTTTTCCAAAAAAACTGGTCTCCCTTACGAAAGAGTAAAGCCTGGTTTTCATATGACAGCGCAAAGTCGCAACGGCGGGCTGTTTTCCGAAGAAATCCGATTCTCATACGAAAAAGTAAAAAAATTACCTACCCTGTCCAATGCAAGCATGGTGCCTACACGCACTATGTAAACACTATATCGCAGCCCAAGCAATGCATTGCGCACAATCACTGCGCCACGCACGATCATTGCGCTGTCATATGGAAACCAGGCTTTAATCACATGCTTAGCAACCATCAAGTAAATGTTACAGGGTGAGCTTTCCACTTTAAAACTATTTTTTACAGTTAATGAAGTACTTGAGTAGCATTAGTTTTTCAGTTTTAAAAAGTGAACTTTCTAACATAAGAAAGTTCTCAAAAGCGGAACAAACTCATGAATGTGACTGGATAACTACTAGTGCCATGCTTATGAGTAATGAAGCCAATTGGTTCAATCAAACATCTGTTACCTGACAAATGATCTAAAATTAGACCAAAGTTTAGAAGAGCCTTTACCATTTACTTGTAGCAAACATATCTGAGCAAGAAACAACAAGTTTTTGTACAGGTTTTTGGTTTATAACAAGTTCTATATAGATTTTCTATTTCAAATCATCACTGGACTATTTTTTGAACACTCAGCATTATTTTGTTGAGTAAAATATGATTCTACACAAAGCAGATTTATTGCTTAAAGATTTAAATACGGAATTATACAACTCACACTTGTGGATACTGAAAAGTTGGTAGGACGAAGTGTATATGTTGTTATTGACATCAAAGTAGGTAGCAGTTTAAATATATTCAAAAGTTTTCATAGCCATAAAATTAAGAAGCGAAAACCTTCTGTTTGCATATATTTCTACAGGAGCACTGACTTACATTCAGAGGAGTTACTTTCTGAGAGATCAATATAGATACTAACCGAATCGGTTTTGAGATTACACACATCAGTGTGGTATTCATTAAAAGCTCCAAAGATAACCTGAATCAACATAGAAGAAAGTTCTTCAAAAGATTTTCCTTATAATGTAAATAGCTACTGAATCATAGCAGTATATATTATATTAATCCTAATGTTTTTTTTGTTTTGAAACAATCAAATACAAGTTTGGAAAACATAAAACTGCAATGGTTTAAACAAGTTTGATTTTTTAAGCAAGAGGTCAAAAAGTCAATGTAAGAATTGCTCGTAGTAGAATTATTATGTGTGCAAATGACTGAGTGTCAATTCAAATACATGTAATATGATGCCAAGAGTTAGGCCAACAGAAAACACAGCATTATTAGAAAGAATCAATACCCTAGGAAACCACGTCCACTTTGATAAAAACAATTCAAACATTGTTGGCACTCCTTTATGTAAAGGCAAAAGCTTATTTCTACTGTTTTACAGCTAGCATGCTTTTCTTTATATTTAAAAAAGCAATAAAAACAAATGATTCAGGAATATTTTTTGCGTCTGTTAACATTATTGCGAGTTGAGCTTGGTGCAAAATCTATCTATATAAGCTTTTTACATACTGATTTAGGTGATGGTATATTAAAACAGTACATCATAGGTCTCTGTATAGACCCACACCAACCACTAGTAGCTTAAGGTTGTTGCCATTTCTCAGTTGTAAGACAAGCGGTTTGTTATAATTCATGCCTATTTACAGTTTTCATTACTTTAAATGCTATGAGGTTGCTGCCTATTGTAGCAAAAGCTTCATCGATTAAACAACAAGCTGACTCGAAAATAAATTCTTTTGTATGTTGAATATAGAACAAGTCAGTAAAGTAGATTACTGTGCACCAGCAAATATCATAATACAGCATCACAAGTAAAATATCATCTAATATAATACGAAGCTACATGTATTATAATACTATTTTATTGTATAATATGAAATTTTATACAATAGAATAGCAGGATTCTAGCAGAAAGTTCTTCAAAGTCGTATATCCAATGATTAGCTATTTTAGCCTATTCCAATGTTCAAAGAAATAAGTGCTTCAAAATTATATTTAAATAAAATATACTGTATAAAATTTAGATTAAATTTAATGATAATTATAGCGTTTAATCATAATTATCATAAAAGCCAGAACCTGACAAAACAAAGTTTTGCCTGGCCAAATTGAATTTCTGTCATTATGTTCTAAACATGAGTGTTAGTTGATGAAGTAATCTTAGTGAACCCTGATCCTATGTCACCCAAGCTGGCAGGCGTATTAAAACCAATAAATTTTGCACGGCTAGATTGCGGTCTCGAGAATATCTAGTGACAAGAGTTAAAGAACAACGGATATTGACTAAATTGCTATTTACTAGTAAATTATCTCAATACGATCTATATGCATTTTATAGCAGCTATGCAGCTATGCAGCTATGCAGCTATGCAGCTATGCAGCTATGCAGCTATGCAGCTATGCAGCTATGCAGCCGTGCAGCACATAGGGTTGTCAGGTGGAAAGCTTAACACTATTGATTGACGATGCCAGAACTGTGCTTTACAACCTACATGTATGTAGTCTTTTATTATTAATAAATGCTGCTTACAGTGTTGAGCAAATTATAAGTTAAAAACAAGTTTGAAGTTGCATATCTCTTACATGGAGATCTTTTTTTGTAAACCAGTGCAATTTCCGACCATAAAAATATCTGAACAATAATATTAACAACTCCTGTTTGCGTTGTTTCGAAGCTCATATAAGTTTTTTCTTAAAGTTTGTAGAATCTGCCAACAAAACTTTCCTACTTTCCTTAATCATTGGCTAAACTACTGCAATTAGCTTTTCTTTGGTTGCAATGAAACAATTTTGGGTTTTTACCACATTCCACAAAAAAAATTAAACATTTTCTGTATCATGTCAAATTGACTATAGCATACAGATATAAAAAACAAGAAGCTCAACATTCTGCTTCAAAATTGAGAAAATGTTTGTCATAAACTAGAAACTTGATGACTTGTTTCTAAGTTTCCTGAATGCATGTTTTTTTCTTTCGGGGGCAACATAAAATTTGTTGTTCTTACAAATAAGGTTGCAGACAAAAGCACAATAAAGATGAGAACCAAATATTTAATTTAGCTAAATAATCAAAACGATTGGTGATTGTCAGAAAACATATTAATGCATGTTTTCATTAGTTTTTTTGTGGATTGGGTTTGACAAAAATCTAACTGAAACAGACCATGTTTTACTGATAATCCTAAGGTAGTCGCTCACCCTTCCCTCATCAATAAATTCATAGCTTTGCAGTTCTAGTTTAGGCGATATCATACATACATGTAATTTGTGTAAGTTTTCCGTTCAAGGAATGTAATGCACCATTTATCATTGATTATATAAAATGTGTGTATAACCCGCCACAAATCTATAATCATTTGATACTTCATACTTTGTCAGAGTTGCGTAAAGATGCTTATAAACTCTTTAGCTTTGATCTAATCAATTATTAGTGTAGGCTGTACAGTATGATTTTTAAAATTTTATGATTTAGAAAAGAAAGCGATAAATAAAATACCTATACAAAATCTTTGTGGTTTGAATTATTTTTGTTTAATTTTTTAACATGAGCTTTTGTATACTTACCTGTAGAGTAAAGAATACTTTATGCAGTTATTTAATGAGAGCTTGAGCATCAAACGCAGGAGCTTTTTCAAAGAGACCTTTTTTGAGTAAGCCTTCACGTTTCAAAAAGTGTGAGACTCATGACAGAGCAATAGAATTACAAACGAGAAAATGAACAAACAATAATAACTCGATTTTGCTAGATACTTTCGAGCGGTATCATAAAAGTAATTAGTAATCTATGTGCTACCTAAAATACTTTTTAAAGAATAATAATGTTGTTTCCTCCCTGTCCCTACATGATGTACAAATGGTTAATCCTGATTTGTCTGTAAACTTGAGTCTTTCGCTACCAAATATATTTCTAGCTTTAACCAAATATATTTCACAAATATTGATAAAATGCTACTGCTTTGGGATAACTTGAGTAAAAATGAAGATATCTACTTAATTTACAAAACAGCTTATTGAAAAGAAGATATTTTACTAGGAAAGTAACAAAGTTCTTACATCAACTCAATTTGAAAACGATTAAAATCTTTACAAATTTCACCGACAACATTTTTCCAGCAATTTAGTTAGTTGTATCTTGACTGCCAGCCTAATATTCGGATATTATTACAATTTTTTACATGAATACCTGCACTAAAAAATCAAAATCATCTGCTAAAAAGTAAGGCTACTAGAGTCACAATGGTTAAGAATGTTAGAAGTTGCTACAGGTTAACTGATGGCGGTATTCTTTTTTGTTCATGCTTTTTCCGCGGTGATCTTTTTGTTGGATAATTAATTGGCCGCGAATAAAAGGCCTGCTGATCAGCCTATATTGCTAGCAATAAGCTTGTTTTCTTGTAGAGCAAATCATATTAGTCTATCTTAAGTAAAAGCTGAGTAATCATAGATAAACTAACGCACTGTCTAAAAGCCGATGTATCAGCTTACGGCCACAACGCGACGGTAACCAGAGCTGATAATCGGCTTGCGGTAGTGAAAAAGTTAAAGGTTCCATTGCAACAACATTCACATTACACTTAATTGGTATCAGAAAGTTCACAATGTTTTACTCTGCTGTGCCGTAGGTGTAAAATATGTGGACATGTAATTTCAAGCTCTTAAAAACTAAAAACCGATCAGTTGATCGCAGTCATCATGAAAACGCCGTAGTTTGGAATCTCTTTATTTTGATGACGTACTCAAACACTGTGTTTATTGTTTGATGTTACCACGCAATACTAAAGGCCAACAAAAATTTTATTTTTAATATAAAGTGTCTCGTATCACTAGTTTATGGCAAACACTTTAGGTTCTACTGGAAAGCCCTTATCATATACATATAGATGCTTGCTACTTTATAGCTTCGTGTCAGATTGGCCTAATTATCCAGTTGTAATCGGATCATGTGACCCATACATCCTGCCAAATAGCATGAACGATTTCTGCAGCGTTTACCAATTACCACAGGTAGCTAACTGGCTAGTTCTGTTTATCAGAAGATGATATGCATGCCTTCGAGCTGAGGTTAAAAAATTAAAATCTATTTATTGTAGGCGTTGAGCAATAAGTTCTCAAAGTAACAGCATTACAATAATGATGAAATAGACGCTTATTGACAATAAACATGGTTTTATTGAATGTGTAAAATATACTTGTAAAACTATTTCAGCAATTGAGGTTGCGTGGAAATCAAAACATAAGCTATCGTTTTTCAAGTATACATCCCATTTGAGCCATTTTAGAAAGGGATTCCCATCTAGGCATTTTTGTGATGGCTGTGATAAATTGTTTGTTTTTGAGCTTCTAAGAGCTCATATTCACATTTTCACATATTTTCTACCTAAACGCGGCGAAGTAAGACCTGTTGTAACATTTAATACCAAATAACTGTAATGTGAGTTTTTTTACAGGTCAACCCTTAACCTCTTTTACTGGTCAGGTAAACCCTAACTTTGGCCATGATAAACTTGCCCTCAGTTGTATTCTTCAGTTATCTTTTCTTAATCCAGTTGCATGTTTCTTTGAATCTATTGCTGCAATAAACCTGGGTACTGTTCAAAAAGTACAACTTTATTTGTTTGTAATTGCAACTCCCCTTTTTAAAAGCATTCTTTCTCCTTATTATCCTTATTTTGCAGGACTATAAAAAGGTGGTGTCAGTTGAGAGTTGACTATTATGTGTAGTCTCTATTGCTGGAGCTTTCCTTTTCTTGGCTTGCGCTTACAATATTTTGAAGACTTAGCACAATATACTTCCTGACTTCATGACACTGTCATCAGCACAGCTAACGACACTGATTTCCAAACTTCCTTTAATTGTCCTGCCAGAGTACTTACTTGACTGCCAATAAAGCCGCTAACCGTCAGAATTAATCTCTCGCTTTGTTCGGGTCATGTCATTCTTGTCTTGGTCAACAGCTCCTGGTATACCCGCTTATCTTTTGTTGTTTTGTCATTTGGTTTTTCTTTACTGAGCACTCCATTCTAAAAACTGGATCACCTTATGTTTGTTATATTTCAAAATCACATTTACCTGACATCCTCTCCTTCTCTATGTAGTTTTCAACTTCCTCTCTCAATAATATTTTATTGCTCTCCAGCATTACAACTTTTTTTCTATTTTACTTTGTATCATGATAGTTACTGCGGCAGCAGACCATTTCTTGAACTGTGATATCATTTGAACCTTGGAAACATTGTTGTGTCTGGTCACATTTCTTCTCACTTCAAAGCAAAAAAGGCGCAGTCAGTTATTAAATGCAACACCCATTCAGCAGTCTCTCGCAATGCTTGAATGTTTCACAAAATTTTTGATTGGTTTTCAAGCCCTCTTTTCTTTTTATTGTTATTATTAAGGCAATTTAAGTAAACGTAAATCGCATTAGTAAAAACTTATGCAATTATTAATTCACTAACAATTTTTTGTTGTTTATATTTTATGCAAATTGTGTGACTTTTTCACTGACCAATTTATCATTTGATTCTCAATTACGCTTTTGTTTTGGCTGTTTATTGCCGTACTAACTATAACTTATCATACTTTTTCAATATATGAAATCAAATCTTTATACTTCATTATAAAAGTCAGGTTGGATAATCCTACAACCAAACTCTCGTTTCGCTCGTGTTTGATTGTGGGATTATCAAACCTGGCTTTTATAATTATCGATCTATATGTCCCCTTTTCTATGTTTTATTATTATATATTTCCTTCGTTATTAGTTTGTATACAAAATACTTTACATATACTTATTTAGGGCCTACACATAAATCTATTTACAACATTATTCTATATCATAATATTATATCATTATTCCATTTCTATTACTTTATTTACAACAATAAATTCCCCATATACCTTCCATTCACAACAATCCTAACATTTTTCGATACTTACACTTCTAAATTAGAACTTTTTCACTTTTATTTATTTATTTTACACTACCAGATACAACTGTAATATCAACAATTTACCAATTACTCATATACCTGGTTTCCAACCAGCTTCACCTCCAAAATACCCTACGGGATGAAAATATTTGATGGATTTAATAATTCGCTATTTCATGAACAGTCAATTCCTTGAATTATTAAATTCCACAAATAATTAGTTCTATTTTTAAACACAAGGAAAAATAATTACTGCATCAAATTAAAAACTAGCCGCTAAGCAGAAGTAATAAATGTAAAAGAGTTCTAAACTTTTTTAAAACCATCGCCAGGGCTATGAGTTAACCCCATTGCCAATGCATCACACTTCTTTACAAAATTATTCAAGGTTTTCACAAGTTATTCGGCATGGCGCCATCATCCCAAAAATCTCTCTTCCAGTTTTTACTTTGAAATCAACTCCATCAATTTTTAATACCAAAGTTCATAAAAATAATGATTCCGATCTGGACATTATTGTATGTATTTGATTTGCAGTTTGTTTGCAGGCGTTCTTGTTCCTTTTTTAACAGATATATTCTCCTTGTTAGCAGCTGCAGTCACTTCTATCTCAATTTTAAAACTTCTCTGAATGATCGTTGATCTTCTAGGAATGACATTTACCACCCTTGCAGTCATTGGGCCTCAGTGTACTATAATGAAAAAGCTGCTTTTCTACTTGTTTCACGGGGTAGATGACCAACGGTTGGGCAGTCTGCGTTTATTAGATTTAGTGCAAATGGGTCGTGCAGATTATTGGACTCTCTCTCACGCTAAAACAAATAACGAAGCGGTAGGGATGAAAAAAATAAATATTGCGTTTTATCAAAGAACCAAAAAAAGTTCAATTATGATTATTATTTAGTAAATGGTTTTGAAAAAAACTCATTACTTACCACAAGTTGTTGGTTCATCAAAGGCCTCCAAATCGATGAATGTTCGTGAAAACCTCTGGGCGCAGCAAGAAATTTATAGCTTAGCATGATCGACTTGTAGTTGCCAGCTAAATAGACACCTAAACACATTGTGTACGCATGCGCGCTAGCAATAAAGCAATGTGTATTGCTAGCCGCAAAAGAGTTAACCCTTAATAGAGAGTGATTGTGTTCATCCACGAAAAAATTAGTCCACGAATATGCGTGAAAAAGGCAATTTGCGCGAAACTTAATTCCGCGGATATTTCCATTCTGTAGGGTAAATTGTTAGTTGCACCTTTTAGGAGTCGTGCTCCCTCAAATTTATTTTATATCATTTCGAACAACTCTCATTTACACTGTGGTGGACGGCGGGCAATGACATTGTAATTCATGTAGATATTTTTATATGTTATATATTGCATGCTGTGTTGTTCTCTTTATTATATCGTTATTAATTTGTCCATATATTATATCGCTATTATGTCTTCGTTTATCGCTTTATCATAACCATGCCAATGAATTATCAATTCTGTTTATTACTGTTATACGGTTTTTCTTCGGTTCGGTTAGCCGGAACGGCAAGTTTATTGTATATAAAATAGCGCACTCTATCAGTTTGGCAGAAAAGATAGCCGTACGCTCCTCAGCTAGTAGAATTTCTTTTTGTAATATAAACTGAAAGAAACTACACGCATTCTCTTCTCTTTATATAATAGTCTCGATCATGTCAAGTAAAGGTCGGCAAAATCTTTTACAAGACTATACTCTGTCAACTCCTACTAACAACTACTTTTTCAACAACCAGCAGTACCCTTTCTTTTTTCCATTATCACTTTGGTTGCGGGCTAAATGACTGGGGAATTTCTAGTATATATATTTATAGTTCTTAGCTGGTGTTCATGTTAATAAAGCCGTCTACTCTGTTTTAATGAGCCATTTGAGTGTATAATAATTTTAATGCCTAATGATGACAATCAAATATGATAAAACTAGAACATTTTAAGGCTAATTGTTTTATCAAACTGTTTTTTTGGTCTAACACCATTAATATTTACCTTACATATCCTACCAAAAAATATTAAAACCCAAGATTAATAGAAAATGCAAGTTATATCGTTACTTTAAAGTTTTTATTTGATGTTAAAAGCATCTTCAAAAGGGGTTTTTGTATACCCATCTCAAAATGAATGTCTTAAAACTATACACACACTAGTAATCAGGTTTACATGCAGAGCAATTAAGGAACAACAGAAGTATATGTTGTGCATCATTCAAAATAATTGTTGCTGAAGAATATAGAAATTAAAGATCAAGTAAAACAGATTAATAATTCATTCGTTTTTTGTGTATGAAATTTTGTCAACTTCAGAAGCTTTTAATCTGATAGGAAAAAATGCCTTGCTAAGAAAAAAGCTAATCGTTGGCTCAGAAAAAATTGTGAAAGTCTGCAAACATTACTAGACTGTTTTTGAACTATTAACCTTTTTAATTTACTATTTTTACAAAAGTAAATATTTTACTATCATCACAGTCTCGAGAGAACCATCCATTACTCAGAACCATGCATTCACATAGTTCAGCTTGGCATGGCTCATTCAACTCCCAGTTTGATTTTTGTTTATCATTTGCAGGCACAAAGTCAGTGTTCAGGCCTTCCCATTGGTAGACTCTTGTTTTATTTCGTCCGCCAACCAAAAGTATTGGACCATTCTTAAATATAACAATGATATTTAGCTATGCCCATTCTTTCAATTGAATAATATTGAAACCTATTGTTTTTTATGTCTATCATTCATTTCATATACGTAATACCATAAGTAAAATTTAGAACGTTATAATGTAAGATAATTTAAAATTGTTTATTTTTATACTGTAATTTTTTGTTTTAACTTATTTATAGATAGTCTGTACAACACAAACCTTGTAGCTGACATCCAAAGAGCTTGAATAAACATTATTAGTAACACTTAAACAATTTCACGCTGTGTTACTTACTCAAGAAATTGAACAAAGACTCACTTTGATTTCCTGTTTCTGCAAGCTCGGCAGTTTTGTTTTTAAGCTACTGTGACGACACTCTGGTTAAGAATGTCACATGATATTCTCCCGTAGCTTCACGTATACGTTTGACTACCGCATTTCGGTTAATTATTATCTAGTGTTAATCATTATCTTAGTGTTAACCTTTATCTTATCCACCACCTTCATGATAACTATTATCTTTCAGCCTTCAATATCCATAACAGCCTGAATCGGCCTTCATTTTGTACCTAAATGAATCTTTTCAGCAAACCATCAGTTTTTGTGTATTGGTTTCAAATGATAGATTCAGTAGTTTTTTCAAGGTTTTCTTACGAGTATTTATATAATTTGAAATGGCTACTTAATAGCATTGTTTACTAAAACTACTTTACCTTGCTTTACTTTACTAAAAGTACTACATAAAGCAGACTATATTATAGTACACATTTACAAGTGTGTGACTATTTACTACCCGGGGACAAAAATCTGTTATGACTTTCTGTCAGGATGATGCTTTGTATTATAACTGTTGAGCTCAGAATGGTCAACTAATCTTTCAAGTTATTTAGGCAAGTAGCTTTATTTTTAAAACTAGGCAAATCTTTTAGTTGTACGATTAGTAAAATTAATACTGTTCATATGATCTAACCTAGTTAATAGATATTCTACTTTTACTCCTTTTAAAATAACAAAATGTTCAGGTAACTACATGGAAATGACAATTTTACCTACTTCAATGAGTTTTCAAATGCCTTTGGCCAAGCTGCAAACTGTGTCTTGTTTTCTAGCTGTTGGCGTTTGTCCATAGAACTAAATATACAACCCTTAGTCAAAGACTTGTATCAGGATGAAACCAGAAGCATTCACAAGCTGGTTTGAGACCAGCAGCATGGGTCTTGATGCTACCTATAAAGAGTATTTTGTGACATTCTCAAATGCTAAATCATCTTGGTAGCTCAACAAAAAGTCCTAGAACTTTCTGTAAACAATCCCAGTATACCAATTAAATTAGTTGAGATCATTATTTGTTTAATAAAAAATCTTAGTTTATGAACTAAAATTGAAACTAACCACTTGAAATAACAATTTTTTTTCTTGATAATCAATTAGACAGCACCAATTAAATGTTCTTCTGCGTTGAAGTTGCAAGAATTAAATTAATAGACAAACAACTGCTGAAACCATACAACAGGTACTATGCCTACAAAAATCACTCTGAACAAAAAATTTATGTTGCAAAGAACTGATAAACAATGCATTTTTAGAGAACTTTTGGAATACAATAGATAAAAAATTAATAATTATTATGTATCATTGACTTAGAGAGGTTGCTGTGTGTTTGCATATTTACCTAAAATATTCTTTGTTTGCTTTTAGCTCAATAGCATCACAGATGCTTCAGTTTTATGCTAGCACAATTCAGTCAAGGGCAAAATGTTCATGTAGGTTTTCACCAGATTATGTTAATTTTTTTACAACCTCACTTTTATGTATTACAATAAGTGTAATATACTATGACTTCATAGAAGGGCTGGAGAATTGAGTGAGAAGAAAAGAGCTATCAGTTCATAGAGAAAAAGTTACAGATAACCAGAAAGTTTACAAAATTGATACATTTATTCTCCCTTAAAAGTTTGGCATCAAAAAACAAACAAAAAATTGGATTTTTACATTATTTACAACTCTCAGTTTTGTTAAATGCCCAATATTTGAGCTCAATATGTACATCTTTTGTTGAAGTTTGGGAGGCACATTCGTACTGTGTGAAACCTTTTAAATTTTAGGTGCTTTTAACTGGGTGCTTAGAGTCTTTTATGATTAAAATAGCTTCTTATTCGAAAAAACTTTACATTAAAAAATAACTTTCAAGCCGAATAGCTATCTTGCTCATAGACTTTAGAATAAAAATACCATGAAATATGTATTTTATGACACAGGCCTAAAATTTTGAAAATTAAACTGACTAGAAAAAAATCATTGGAGGCCAAACTATGGGCTAACTTTTCTAAGGCCAAACTTTTCTCTTTTCATAATTTCTTCCTAGTACCTGATGTTGTGCTGTTGTAAGCTTTTTCTCAGTATTTCTAGAGCTTCAGCTCTTAACCATCAACATGATCCTTTTGCAATATTGTCTCTAGTTTTGCTTATATGTAACCCCTTCGATATTTGCTCTGTGGTTTATTCCTGTTTTCATTTGATAAGCTATAGATTTTACATAGTTTATTTACTGTCACTCTAAACACTTTGATTAGCTATTCTCATTGGTTAAATTTTGCAAACTTTGGTGTTCGTATCGAGGTTGACATTTGCATGTATAATCTACTGTTTCTTTTATTCACATTAATCCTTGTAGCCCTTTCTCATATATTATCTAAAGTTCAATAGATATGGCCATGTAATCTTTCTATAAGAAGCTGTTTATTGCTTTTCAAGTTGTGTTTTTAATTTTCTTCTGCTCCGTGGTTTACATACATTTACTCTACTATATCAATTTTCCAGTTATAGGTTCTCACCTAATAAGATAAACAACACCACTTTAGTTTTGTCTTCTTCTAAACAGACGCATTCCCACTTAAAAATTACTTGAATGCAGTCTACCACTGTTTAGATTGTCGTTTATTTACTGTTGGTGAAGAACCCTGTGAGTTTGTTATATGAGATTAGAAAAAGAGAAAGTTTTATTGTGGAAAGGCTTGAGTAGTATCGATTTGACTAGCTCTTGAAGATTTTTGTGTTGTGCTCACTTTCATTCTAAAAAACAAGAGCACACTAATAATCCAAATTTGTAGAAACGGCTTTCAATAGAGTTACGCTGATAGACTAAAACTTTGCAATCTGGAAATAAGTTTTCTGATACATAATCAAATAATTTAATTTTCAATTCAACATTTTTAAATTCTCAAGTTTGTCTTTAAATCTTTCAGTGTTTTGTACAACAAGAGTTGTGGCTACATGTATGTATCTAGTAAGTAATAATTCCTAAAAGGTATAATAAACTTGCTTATCCATTGTCTAGTTTCCCCTATTGTTTAAAACCAATATTATGGAGTTGTCTTTCTTTTAGCAAGCACCATGTGTTTTGTGTAAAGCAAACAGTTTGTCAAATTTGGTTTTAGAGGCTTATATCTTTTATATGGTCATCTTAACTTTTTTGAATAATACAATAAATAAGAGCAGTAAAACTTTGTCTATTCAAACAAGGCTTCTGTGAGAATTCCGATCAAATTAGCCTTGATGGTAATTGCCTAAAATGTAACATGGCAGACGACAACTTCATGTGGAAAAAATCGCAGTTCTGTCATTCTTTTTTAAAATGAGTAATTAATTAAAGTTAGCCTAGCGAGAACTGTTCCCATAGCTCCTAAGCCAGCGGACATACTATAATCAATAAATAATACAAAACCCTTGTGCAGTCTGCCTCATGCCTAGAAACTGTAGCTAGAGGAAAGAGGATATTGACTAAATTACAATTTGCCAATGGAATGTCTGTTGAGTATTCAACGCTGCAGGCACTCTATAGCAGTAAGCAAATACTAGCTATAGTTACTTATTAGGCAGATGTTAGGCTAAGTATAGCACTATTAGGTGTCAGGTCGAAGTGGTACCACTTAGGATTAATGACTGACTAGGCAGGGCTGTGCTTTGCAACTTTTTCAGTCTTTTATCATCAATAAATGCTGATGTTTTTACCTCTAATAAATTTTCAGTACTGAACAGCAAACACAGTAAGGTGAGACGCTAGAAGCTTTTGAAACTTGATAGCTTGCAGGGGATTCAGACTATATTCAGGCTTGAATCTGGGCAGACAACTCTCACTAATTCTATGAGCTATAACAAATAGAAAGTAAATTATGTGCTTGCTCTTAAAGTTGCTCTATTTGATTTCTAACTGGCAAAGTATTGAACAGTATTAATAGAGAGATCAGTCAAACATGAGCTTGAAAGTGCCATCTCTCCCTTTCTGTGTAAACTAATTTAATTGTAGACTTTGACACATATCTGATTTGCTATATTCAGCAACCAGTATTTCAAGTATTCATTTTTGAACCATTATATAGATTACACTAATCATCTATTGAACCTACTAAATTTTATTATTCTCAATTTTTGTAGAATTTGCTTCAGGATTTTTTCATTTTTATTACGCATACAATAACTCGTGCAGTTAGCGTGTTTCTTGTCACTATAAAACTAATTAGCATTTTTAATAGTTTTCAAAAAAACATTTAACCCCGGTCTATCTGTTGAACCAAGTATGCGACACAGGCATCAGGAAAACATGCTACTCAAAGTTTATCTGTAAAAAAACTAACCACAGTTGGAAAACTTTATTTTATCTAATCTTCTAATTATACAGGTTTTGTTAATTAAGATTTAACAAAAAAGTCTACTGTTGCGGTGAACTTTTGTTACAAATAAATTTGAGATAAAATATAATAAAAACGACCATTTAACCATTCAAATAATGCAAAGGTAAAAAAAAAACTACCTTAAAACTACCTTGACTACCTTAAAATACAAAAAAATTATTTTTTATCTTAGTTATAGATAGGGCTTGACAATAGTTTAAGTGAATAAGAGGTGTTTTAGTGACATTTTAAGGTATCCTCTCATTCTCTGTCAATGTAATTATAACATTGCAGTTCTAATTTATGTATTATACAATATTTTTTGAGAAAAATTTTATAAAAATATAGAAACAGTTTAAAAATAATAAAGTTTGGAAAGGAATAAAAGGAATAATATTACGGAAAGTTTGTATGAACTTTCCTGCTACTCTATTCATTTGGTATATCAAACTTCATGAGAGTTGTGTGAAACTGTTGTTAATCCTTTATAGACCTTATGTGATAATTATTAGTGTAGTTACAAGTTAATCATTTAGAGACAAAATATAATTAAGTTAAAAACGTAGCAAACTCTTATTTTGTACCTCAGTTTTTTTTTAACATGTGCCTTTGCACACTTACCTGCAAAATAAGGACATTTTTCCTAGTTAATTTAATAAAACTAAAACAACAAACAACATTCCATCCTTTCATTAGGAAATTTATAATTTTGATTTACATTATTGAATAAATGCTGGATACTGTAAATATTATTAAAAACTATTTTTATCATCAAATGATCTTGCTATACACTTTTAGACTAAATGTGGTAGAACTTGGTTTTTGAATCAATGTGAAACAAAAACCGAAACAAAATTTAAGCTTGTTATATAACAGTGAACTAAAAAACTGTGTTGAATAACCAAAACGTTTGCCCATCCTTCTCATTATATAATTTACACTGAGTTGTTCCTCCTGCTTTCATATGTTAACTTCTTCATTTTGTCTACCCTAACTTGATCTGAAAGAAATTTCATTTGTGTTTAATTTTCATAAAATTTTTCTTAATTCAGTTGCATGTTTTCTCAGCATCTGCTACTTCAATAAACTTGAATATTGTCTAAGCAGTGCAATATTTTCTATTTGAAAATTTAATTTTTTTTTTAACTAATGTTTTGTCCTTTTTTATCTCAAGATTTATACTCAAATATAGCTATCGTGTCATTTTATTTTTAGTCACCAGACTTCAAATACCCTTTTTAGTATTTTTTTCAAGTACCTGAAGAAATACTTACAATGATTACCTATACCACCTTTCAAGCATTATACAAGTTTTACGTAGAGAAAGGAAAACTTGTGGGTAAATTATTAAAGTTCAACAGCTTATCTTTTATGTTCAGCATTAAACAATGAGCAAAACTAAAAGAAATCAACTAACAATCATAGTTAGCTAGCGTCTGATAAGTATTCAAATATTCTTTAAAACAAATATTAAATAGACCTTATTTTGGGTAAATTTGATTATATTGACCAGAATTCTATGGGTTAGTTAAACCAAATAGTTAGCTCTTTCAGATAAATAAAATTTGATAGCAATAAGCTGAACACATGCAAAAAGAGCTGCAGCTAATATCAGACAAATTCAAAAGCTGTGATTGCTGAAAATGAGCACTTGAAAAACTGAATAAAGTATCACTATATTAGGTTATTTATAGTGTCTAAATTAAATAGCCCAGTTAGCTGATGACAGATGCCAGCAGAAAAAATATTTATTAAAAAAACAACATAGCATCTTTGTAAAATGCCTATAACTTTTGTAACCTTATTTATTTTACTTTTTTATCTCTGAATTTATAACCCTAAAATACTCTAGCAAGAGTTTACAAATGCGTAATACAGTTAAAAGATAATTATTGCTTTTAGAAAGGCATAACAAGTATTTATGTTACACAAATATGCACCATGTAAACTATAAAAGTCCTTTAAAAATCAAAATACGTTTTTGAACTATTAAGAATAAACTTCCTATAACAAAATACAATAATAGTATCAGTGCACAAATTAGCTAAGATGAATCAAGTTAGTGCCATTTTAGAAAGTGTTTAACGTCATTGCCAAATAAACTGATCACCATTGTTTCTTATTATTTTTTGGCCAATTTTAAGCACAACAAAAGTATCAAAATATCTTAGAAGCATCTCATTGAAGAACGAAACTACTAAAACATTATGTAAAATGTGGTTAGAGTAGCAGTAATATTTTGTACCAAAAAACTTTTTAAACTGTTGGTACCAATAAAAAGTTTGACATCAAATTTTGACACTCCAGATAGACTAATAATAGTATTCATAGCGTGGCGTAATGGTTCATAAAAAGTGTTTCATGAAGTGTTTCTAGCAGAGTTATTAGATATGGAAATGACCAAGTGTGCATTCATATATCTGGAACATGCTGCAAGGAGCTGAGACAACAGGAAACAGATGATCAATAAAGTTAATTCACAACAATTGGACCCAGGGTAGCTACAGGTCTATTAAACCAACTAAAGCCTTGTTGATAGCTTTTCATGCAAAAATATTTTTGTTTCTACAGCTTTTAGCTCCATATCTGTTTATATATGTTTTTTGTGGTAGATTACTATTATAAATGTTTTAAATTTGCATATTTGAAAATACTTTTTGATAGCAGAATTGCGCTAATCCAAGCTCAGCTTACAAAGGATTAGCGCTCAAAACTCATGTTCTATTGCGCATAGGAAACCTACTTTGGTTGCAAAAGGAAGCAAACATATAAATCAGGGCAATGAGCCTTTATGCTACCATTTTTAATATGGTTATAAAATGAAAATATGCCTTAAACTCAAGATGAATTAAGTGACTTGAAAGCCCTAACAATTTTTAACACCGAATATAAGATCATTGTAAATTAATAATTGCAATTTATAGATGTCAACTAGTAGAGATACGCATCAGCTTTTTCCTGCATATATATTGAAAAATCTATGACGGGCTAAAAGTATATTTACATATATACATGTATATATACACATATATTTATATTCCTACGACTAAACACGAGCGAAGCGAGTGTTTAGGAGCTTTATGCTGAATGCATATGGGCACACAAGTTCTGAAAATTATTCATCGACGCTGTGCCCAAACCCTTGTACCGAAATCTCATCAACATATTTAACCATTTTTGTTTGGAGTCGTTTAAGTATAATAACGATACAAAACACATATAAACCTATTTAAATATGTTACCAAGTCTTTGAAAAGTGTAGACAATATCCTAAAACTTACCCATCTGATCGGATAGTTTATAAATAGACAGATTAATTTGGCCTAAAATCGACATTAAAACCTGACAAGCCTTTTTTAATCAAAATTAAGACCAGCCAACGAAATGCCAATAAAGCCATGCAAAAAAGAGTAACACCATTAAGTCATGGGAATTTCACAAGAAAAAGTGCAAATTTCATCAGTTTATGGCATTGTCCAATTGCCGAAGGTTTCTGTAATTAACATAGAAGTACTGAAAAGTAATCGTTTATTTTTTGCCGATTTTAAAGTTAACTGACATTTTGGACACTTATAATGAGTACTTTGGTATTCCAACTGATGTCCAAAGCAGTGAAAGTAAGGGAAATGACGATGATATTTTTCTAACAATTTTTATAAGGTTATTACAATACTTAATTGTAAGATTAATATTTCGGTTTTATAAGATTATTACAATATTTAATTATAAGAATAATTATTGGATTTTATAAGATTATTATAAGAATTAATTATAAGAACAATCATTCAAATTTATGAGATAGAAGTATATAGTGACCGATGGTGGGCAATATGTTACTGTTACTACTTTTCTAAAGATTTTGTTGATGATACTACGGCTGTGCCGAATACCGCGGTACAGCCAAGCCGTTTTTAATATCTGCAAAATTAAGTAATAGGCCTACATTTTTTTTATAGATATACAGCTATTTCAATGACAGCCACCTAAGATCTGTTTAGACTTTTAAATTCAGCATAATCTTTTGCATATGAAGACCAAAATCTAGATAAATATCACAACCTCTAGATATTGGTTGCTATGACATTTTGAAATGTAAACCAAATTGTGCATTGGTTTTCGTTTCTCAAACTTTAACACCAGTTTTCTCAGAACTATGTTTTTGCACAAATGGTAAACATGCATTCAGTTTATTGACTATAAAACCTGTTGTAATTGAGCTGATATTAAATTTTTTTGGGTGCAAAATAGCTGAAAATTTTCTCCTTTTGCTAGTGTAGACAAATATAAATTTTACACACCTGACTTAACCATGGTTTCTGTGATCATGACTGATTTCCTTTCTTTGATTACAGATCGTTGTCAAAACCATTCTACATTCAACACAACCAACTTTCAAGCTGTGTATATTACACAGCAGCTTGCCATTTCACTTCTAATATCGCACTTCTCCTATTGCAAGGGAAAGATCTTTCATTTTCTGCTTAAAATGAGGTTTGTGTTATGCTCCGTTACTGAATATGATAGCTGATGGTCATGGCTGCAGTTCTTTAAGATCTCTTGATAAGAGGGGACTGATTGTTGGAAATATAGTGCATCAGATGAAATTTCGCACAATCTCTTGTTGATAGCATTTGGTATGTTACACAAAATGCTCGGAAGGTTAGATTTGTTCTCAACATACAAAATTTTATTGTTTGGTTTACTGTAAGGTTTATGCTTGCTTGCTTTCAAGTCAAGAGTAACGTCAAGAAAGTTGACTAATATATTTTTTACATCTATGGTGATGCGTAAACCATGTTGTTGAAATAGCTTGCTCAAACTTTTCTTAAGCATTTCAATGTTGCGAGCAATTTCTTTTTATGCCGAGACCATCATCTCTGTATAGTCTAAAGTTCTTTCCATGCTTGATGACAATAGAGCTTAACCAAAAAGTGCCTAGCAGAACGCGTATCTCAGCTCGAGAATGTATGTATACAGCTCGGGACAACCATGGAGTGAGAAAACTACTGCTAACTTATTTGATGTGACCATGGGGTGTATCGATGGCGCTGATATATATATATATACATAAATGTATATAAATATATATATATATACATGAACATGTATATGTGTATATACATATATATATATATATACGGAATTGCACACACTGAGCGGCATAATCATGTTGCAGGTGTTGTGTACAGAAGTCTATTTGATGAGTATGGCCATAATAAACTAAAGCACTGGCTGGAAGCTCCAGTTAAGGTCATTGAGAAATATCTCGCTGAGTTCCTCTTGGACTTCTACATCCGAACTGACAAGCATGCCCTAGCAAACCAACCAGATATTGTAGTGGTGGAAAAGGAGAACAAGAGGGCTACTATAATAGATATACATGTAGCAGTATACCCAATGACTACAATATAGCCAGCAAAGAAAAATTGGAGAAATATATCTTTCTTGGAGAAAAGATTGAAAAATGATGGGATGTAAGAACAACTGTAGTTTCAGTAGTCATTGGGGCACTCTGCGCAATAGTACCTGCGCATAAAATGTTGCTTGCCCAGATACCGAAGGCAATGAACTCATGTGAGTTGCAGAAAAGTGTGCTAATAGGAACAGCTAAGATCTTGAGGTGAATGCACAAACTCTCATATCTCTGGTAGGAACCCCAAGTTAAAACCAAAATTACCTCCCATATTATAGGTTAATCGGGTAAGCAAAAGTTATTTACATACATGTATATATTTTTCAAAGTTTGTCATCTGTTGGTCTGTCTGCCTTTTGATATGTCCATGTATAATTATTGAAATCTTGAAATTAAATTTTTTTCATTCTGCTGAACTCAAACTCACAAAGATTGCAACCACAGCATTGCAATCCAATCCTATATTCACAAGACTACAAAAGCTCTTACAATTATTAGCTCTTACTCTATTGTCTACTAGTTGTACTACCTGGCGTTGCTGGGGTATTAAAAAGTCTTTGGAAAAAATTGATTTGTATTTAACAGATAACAACACTGGCCATTTTAACTATCAAACTACATATCATGAAAAAGTGTTTTTTGCAGTTGAAGTAAAGTAAGAGAAACAAAAAAAGTATTTGTAAAAGTTTTCAAACTTTGTCAAACAACTGTAACTTTTAAACATCATAACATGAAAAATGTTTTTTTTGCGCAGATCAAATAAATTAAAAAAATTGAAACAACTACATGTACATGTATAAGAAGGTTTAAATGTAAATGTGAAATAATTAGTGAGTAATAGCTAAATTAAATCTGTTTTGCTATGATTACAATAAAAAAAGATTCGATAAGGATTCAATTAATATGGACCGAAAAAACAAAATGGAAATACTGAATATGTTGATTTAATAATAACAATGATTGCATAGAAGTGAGTGTGCGCGTGTGTTTGTGTGTTTGTGTTTGCGTGTGTGTGCGTATGTGTTTTTGTGTGTTTGTGTGTGTGTGGGTGTGTGTGCGCGTGTGTGTTCACACGCGTTTGTGCGTATTTGTGTGTATTTGTGTGTGTGCATGTGCGCTGGTGTGCATGTGTGTGTGTGTGCGTGTGAGCGTGCGTGTGTGTTTAAGAAAAGTTACTGTTCTCCCAGATGCGATCCATTAAATCTTTGAATATGACGATACTGGTACAAATGTAAAATACCGCACGGTCTTTGTCTGCCTATGTTATATACTAACATTTATGATCTTAGCAGCCTATGGTTAAAAAAAGTTTTGACGTTGTTCGTGCTTTTGAAATGAAGCTGACAACTTTTACAAAATGGAGTCTTAGAACCTATGAAGGGTAGACTATTGTTTGAGTTACTTTATAATTCACTTTCTGACGTAATGGAAAGATATGATTAAAATCAAAGAGCAAACAAGTTTAAAAGCCAGTGCAGACAAGTGTATTAGTAATACGATACGTTTGGCCACAAATCAGTTTTTTAAGTGTTAGTGTTAGCACTAATGGGTTTTCACTGCTCCAATTACAAACTCAAATACCAATGAAATAATGCAACAAGTTAAATGACAGGAAACAAAGTATAGATTTTGATAATCAATATACCAGCAGGACAGGGTTGTTATATAAAAGTCGATGCCAACATTGCTGGTGGCTCTGAATAAACTGCTAGTTTCACTAGAATTTCACTTAAATCTTTAGCAGTTAGTATGCTGACTTTATTAGTCATTTCATTTGTGATGGTTAGAGAAATGGTAAGTAGGAGAACAAACAAAAAATTAAATACACAGTGTTTCCAGTTTTGCAGTAATTTCTTTTTTTTAATAACTTCACGCGATCCAGTAATAGTTTTGGAATTGGAAATTTTAATGAGCAAGTAGAACTTGAACTTTCACTATGAAAAGTCTAAAAAAATAGACAGCAAGCATTTAAAGAATAAGATAACTATTATCTTTCAGGTTGACAACTAACAATTCTCTATTTTTCATGTGTGGTGCCAGTGTATTATACTTGAACTACCATAGACTTGCTTCATATGAAATAAAAGTTTGGTTTTCTTATACGATGATTCTAAGCCTAGCAAACACATGCTATTTTGGTAACACTATATTAAAGTCAATTCAAAGAAGGTTTTGACCTTTTCGTGTGGATATTGAAAGTTTTCTTAAATGTTTAGAAGTTGACTTGATGAATTTTTAGTCATCTACTTCGCGAAGGTTAGAGAATTGATAAAAGCAACAATAAAATACTATAGTATTATATTATATATATTAGAGTACACGAATATTACAGTCTTAAAAAGTCTATAGTGCTATTTTCAAAATGTACAGCAGCAATAAACAAACTATTGTTGTCTTTTTATGTTTTTTTTAGTTAATGAGTGAGTAGAGCAGTTTTAAACTTGGTTGCTTGTCGACTAACAGTTATACATAATAATGAAAAGCTAAGAGATAGCAATTTGAGCAAATAACAACTATATTTACATAGTGAAGATATTGAGCAGAGATTTTAGCAAAAGCATAAAAGGTACTACTAACTGCAATAATTCAAAATTTTATAGCGCTATTATTTCTTAGCAGTAGAAAAATCAGTTTGCTACTGTCCCAGTGTCCTGACAATGTTCAATATTTGCAAGGCTATGCAATTTCTTCTTATTATAGAAAATTACATTTGCTCAAATTACAAAATACTTTTAGATTAGAATAGATTCAAAATACTTTGTCTGTTGCTTCTGATTGCAATATAATTTAATGTGCTGCAACTTTAAATAATAAAGAACAATAAAATAGTAAGTATTGTGTTAGAGTTTGCAAAAATAAAACGAGTTTTCATCTGTTGGCCTTCAACGAAGTTACTAAAGTATAGATTTCAAAACTCAATGTAGTTTATGAGAACCTGCCTCATGAATACCAATAAGTGTGTTTGTTTTTGAAAAGAAAAAATACCATGAACATTGTTGGGGCCATAGCTAGTTTGATATAATGTGAAATAAAATGACATTTTATAACATGATGCTATGTAACCTAAAATATTACTAACTTTTATCAAATATAGTAGAGATGAACATCATGCAGTATTACATAATACATGATAACAGGTGTTAGGAAAATACATATATTACAATGTAAAATGAAAGGAGACATCATATAATTAAATACAGCTCAATACATGCAAAGTTTAATATTTAGTAATATACAATTTTAAATTCTATGTAATATAAATTATTGTTTGGAATACGATTACACATAAAACTTGTGCTTATATCTCCGCTATGAGCTTGAGTACTATGCATATAAGTAATCTTTATTGTTCAATCAGCAGTCCCACAGTATTGTACAGACATTATGTTAGGAACTAGAAGTTAAATAAAAATCAAATGAGTGAAAGATTTGTATATGTTGAACCAGTCGACGTTAATTTCTGAAATCAACCAGATAAGCCTGTTTCTAACTAACTCAAATAGCACAAACAATTTTAGGAAGCAGCAGGATTTGACTCAAAAGAGCAGTTGTTTCGCCGAGAAGATTACTGTCTGAAAGAGGGTGAGATAAGAACAAAAATGGATGTCAAATCTGAGTTGATGTGCATGACTCTGTGCATGTCAGAAAGCAGCACATGCATAGCTTGGTGGTACATGTATGTAGGGGAACTATGCTTTTGGACAGAAATTTTGGGATTTGAGTGTCAATCTAATTTTCCTACATACCGAGGTAAGCTGTTACTACATTTACTTTTTTAAATGTAGCTTCTGTTTATTTATTGCTACATCTCATCCGAGATAGCCACGTTGTTGTTAGTTGTCAGTAAAATAAACATGGTAAATTCAATTAGAAAATTGTCAGTTTATTTCCATAATTTACAACAACATAAACTAAGCAGGTATCATTAATTCAAGTATTGTATTTCATCTTTTTCCTTAAACTCAACAATATTTAGGAAAAAGCTGAAAGGAATCAAAAAACCTGCAAAATAAGTAGCAAATAATTAACTTATATAGGCTACTGATAAAAGTAAAAATATTTGCATGTGATAAAAAGGTTAAAGTATGTTTGTGTTATAAGCTTTTAGAAAATTAAAAAATGTAAGTTTTCTAATTTGTAAGTTTGTTAAATAGGTTTACTTGTTTTAGCAACCGGTGTCTGTCCCAAACACTACAGTTACAACCCTCATTCAAAGACATGCATCAGACTTGTAAAAACGCCAATGAACTGGTTTGAGGCCAACAGCACATGTCGTGATGCCAAAGAGTATCTAGTGACATTCTCAACTAATGAGGCATCCTTGTGGCTCAGAAACAAAGCAGTAAAGCTTTCTGAAATTGAATCTGGTAAGCTTCTTTCTAACGATGCCTAAAGTAATAAAATATATCTATTATGTTTTTCTGATGAAAAGATTAGATTTTGATAATGTTTATACTAATCTGTACATGTGTGTGTTCGCGTGCGTTCGCCTGCGTTCGCGTGCGTTCGCGTGCGTTCGCGTGCGTTCGCGTGCGTTCGCGTGCGTTCGCGTGCGTTCGCGTACGTTCGCGTGCGTTTGCGTGCATTCGCGTGCATTCGCTCATGATATCAGAAGGCTGGTTCCATTATGAAGCATTAAAGTAAATTCCTATGAGTTATTCTACATATGACATTATCACAGTTAAATGAACCAAAATAAATAATACATCTAATATATTTTAGCAGAGAACTGGATAAATATATCTGCAGCAACTAATTAAACACAGCACTACAACAGAACAAGCTATGAGAATCTTGTTTTTATACAGGATTCAAATTTAGAGTGTATACAAGCGATAAAAGGAAATAGTTTAGGTTATTTAAACAGATCACCTCTAAAATTTAAACAGAGTCACTATTGGCTTGTTGAATAGAACAAAATATTTTTTTAGAGTCTTTAGTAAAATCCTAGCATGACAAGCTGCACAACTGAACAAAGCAGATTTGTAATGCAGATAGTTTTTAAATGAACAACTAACTTTTATATAGATAGTAACAGGCTGTTGAACAGTTGTTTAGATTTGCTGATTTGTTTAGGATGGAGTAACTACATATGGATAGGAGGAATACAAGAACCAGGTAATGGTTTCCGGTGGATGGGAATAAACACTCATGATGTGCCTAGAAATGGTGAGCTAGGATCTGACTGGGCTGCATCTGAACCCAACGGTGTTACCGAGTATTGCATGAGTTTCTCTGCGCCTCATGGATGGTTAAATGAAGTCTGTGATCAACAAAATTTATTTTTGTGTGAAGGAAAATAAACTTTTTGAAGAAGCTCTACTGTCGACATCGTTAAAGTCATAAACAAACTTGCAGTAGTAGTGTAGTGTGTGTACTAATTCTACTGAGCAAGGACCTAAAGAATGGAGTTTGCGCAGACCTTTCGTTTAAAACTTTTTGCCCAGCCTCTTTTAGTGTTGTAGTAGATAAATTAAATATATTGTCTAATACAAATAGCATATTTAAAAGTTCTATACAAGCATTTTAACAAAAAAATAATTAAACGTTTTGCTATAGAATGTAATAGCAGCCAGCTTGCTCCAAATATTGTATTGTCAGGTTTGCTTTATTTGTTTTAGGGGGTTCATTGTGAGACTCACCAAAATAAATTTGAATAAACATTCATATGCATATTTGGTTTGAATAACAAATTTAATATTTTAGCAAACTTCCTGTATTTTAAGTTTGATTTTACAAACAAGTTTATTTTGGTAAAAGGTTTAAGAAAACAGGAAACAACACGTACCAAACTAATTTTGGTAATATGATAATCACAAAGTATGACTCAGCGTATGCATCACTCAGCATAACAGTACAGTCATATCAAATTAATAAATTGATGATGTATAGAAAAGAGAGTAGGGCTACTGAAACAGATGAACCAGAAAATGAAGTGAGCTGGAGGGAGATTCAGTGAGTAAGACTTTTATTTTAGATTTTTCACATCATAACATTTAAATCAGAAACATTTGCAATACTGCATAAATCCAGCTAAAACAAAGTAATATAATTGTTTTATTTTAAGTATGATTAGTATAATATAAACAGTCTATTTTATCAGTGCTGCTGTTCAAAACATATCATACTATAGTAAGCAGAAAAAGGCAGCGGTAAAACCTATTTTTGTTAAAAGTTTTCAGAAGTGAGTGAGCAGGTGTACAGTTAAAATGCTCTATTTGCACAAATAGTTAATAAAATAATGCACAAATTGTGATGTTCAATAAATTAATTAAGCTATTCATAAACCTTCATAAGCGCTGAGACGCTCAATTGTTAAATTACAATGAAATGTTGCAATGCATTGCTGATGCTGGTTAGCACTAAACTAAACAAAATTTTAGGTATTTCATCATCTCTTTTTTAACAGGTAACTATTGTATGCAAATAATAAGATAACAGTTTCTATAAACAACTTTTAGTTATTATTCGTTTGTCTGTTCAGTTATAACTATAAAGTGTTAGAACTAGAAAGTCCGCTGCGCACTAACTTTGAGTTTGGAAGCTCCAGCTTTGCAGACAGGCATTTATTTAATACAATATGTTGTCAGTTTGGGAGTTATATTGAATAAATTGTTTGAATACTATAACAGCTGTAAATCTTTCATTGCTTCATATTGACAATTCAGGTAGTGTTGTGAGAAGCTGTACCAACATGTGTACATTTTGGTACAGCTTATAAGTTTGATACACGAAAAAAGGGTTTAAACTCACATGAAGCACAAAAGTATTGCAATCAGCATGAAGCTGTAGTAGGCACTGCCGCTGGTAAGTATGAATTACACAGAAATAAATTCAGAGCATTAACATAAATGCAATAGATGGAAATAAACAAACATCTTTCTTTAAAAGTTAGAAAAAGAATGTTGTATATGTTGACTAAAAGTAAATTTTGTAAGCCAAAAACAGTTTATTTCCTGTGCAAGGCTGTGGATTTAGATAAATCAACACTAGACTTCAGTGAAGAGATCATTTATATGACTAGCCAATTACATTTTAGTTTATAATAGTAATCCTGTTGATCAAGGCTCTTTTACCAAATCTATCGATTTACACATAGCATAATCATAGGCTTTTTTCTATTGATATTGCACAAGTTAACAAATATAATAAAGTAGTAATTATATAACTGCTCTTCTTCTCATGCAAACCTAAATAATGTTTAGTGCATGTTGAAATTTTATATCATGCATTGATTATTGTACACAGTGCTTAGCGTTTTTTGCATCGTGTGCTCTTGTAAATGCAAAACCATAAAAAAATCATTAGAATGCAGTCTGCAACTTTTATTATTGAAACCATATGTTTAGATTGTAATTTATTTACCATGAACAAAGCACTCAGAGCATTAAAAGAAGCAAGAGATAAAGTATTTTTATTGAAAGTCATGAGAAGTATCTATTTCACTAGCTCTTTAGAACCTCTTTGTTGTGCTTAATTTCATTCAAAATAACGAGTGCACTACTCCATATTTGTAGCAACCACTTTTGATAGGGAGACACTGATACATTGAATTCTTTTACAATTGTCTCATGCATAACTAAATATTTCTATTCTAAATCTACTTTTTAGTCATTTAAAATTTGTCTTTAAATCTCTCATTGTTTTGTACAACAAAAATTATGGCTACATGCATGAAACTAGTAAATAATAGTTCCTACAAGTTTTTTAAGTCCGCACAAACATTGGGTGCTAGTTTTACCTACTGTTCATACTGGTATTTAGAAGTTGTCTTTTTTGTATCAACCACTCTGTGTATTGTGTTAAGCAACCGGTTTGTCCAAACTGTTTTAGAGGCATATATCTAATATTTTACCATCTTCACTTATTCAAGTATTTAAATAAACAATTGCATTAAAACAAGTTATATTTAAATAAAGATATTGTGAGATCTAGCCCTTGATCAAACTAGCCCTTGATGTTAATTGTCCGAAAGATAACAGACAACAACTTCAAGTAGAAAAATAACAGTTCTGTCATTCTGTTTCAAAAATGAGTCAAAGTTAATAAAATTAGCCAAGCGAGAATTGTTCTCATAGCTCCCAAGCCACCAGACATACTATAATCATTAAATAATGCAAAGTGGTATCGCAGTCTTTCCTATGCCTAGAACCTGTATCTAAAATAAAACAGATATTGACTA
The DNA here is from genome assembly GCF_963576615.1 of Watersipora subatra. Taxonomy (NCBI): domain Eukaryota; kingdom Metazoa; phylum Bryozoa; class Gymnolaemata; order Cheilostomatida; family Watersiporidae; genus Watersipora; species Watersipora subatra. The sequence goes on from NC_088717.1 coordinate 49,696,543, forward strand.
AAATTTATTTACAATTCCCTAGTGAAATGTCTAGTGTGTATTCAGCTCTGCAGTCACTCTTTAGCAGCAAGCAAATATTAGCTCTAGTTACTCATCAGGCAGATATTAGACTAAATATAGCACTCTTAGGTGTCAGATCAAAAGCTCATCACAATTAATTGACTGACAAGGGCTGAACTTTGCAACCTTTGCAGTCTTTTATCATCAATAAAGGCTCGGGATTTCATATCTAACAGATTTTTATTCATGAACAGCAAAAACCGTAGGTAGTTGGACAAAACAAAACTTTAAAGTTTGGTAGCTCGTGAGCGATATAAGTTTGATACTTGATGATACAGACTTGATCCTGAGCAGACAACTCTAACTAATCTCATGAGCTACAGATAATAGCAAAATAAATGATATGTTTGCTCTAAAAGTTGCTCTAATTGAATTCTAAGTGAAAAAGTGTTGAAACATATTAAAAGAGAGGTCAGTCAAACATGAGCTTGAATTTGTATGCTATCATTTTTTGTGTAAGCCAATTCAAATATAGACCTGGACACATATTGTAAATGTTTTGTGCCACCTTTATTTACTCCACCGGTATAAGACTCGATGTATAGGTTTATACATGTATTTCTGCTTTTATCATAAAAGTACAAAAACAATCAATCACATGCAATGAATAGGCCCAGAAAAGCTCTGCTCTCTAACCCAAACGTTCAAGCTTATATAGCAAGTAGGCCTCGCCTTTTGTTCTACTTGGTTGGACTTGGCTCGGCTCGGCTCGGCTTTGGCTCGGCTTGGTTCGGCTTGGCTCGATTTAGTAGGTGGACACAATCGACCACAGTACATCAAGATTCATGATAATTCTGTGAAACTGTTGATAATTCTCTATTGACTTGATGCGATTATTATTAGTGTACATTTGGCTACAAGTTAATGATTCAGAGACCAAATAGCATTGATTGAAATACATAACAAACTTTCCTTTCTTGCCTGATATATTTTTATTTTCTAACATGATATTTTGAAAAATAAAAATATTTTACGTAGTTAATTTATTAAAGCTTAAACATCAAACACAGGTTTGTGTTTTAAAGAAAAACTTTGTTATGTCAACCTTTAAAATTACTAAAATTAATAATAAAATTTAATTCAATACTAAAATTAAATTGAATAATATTGAAAACAAGCAAACGAATAAGTGAAAAACTTCATACACAATCTTTGAATTAGGCTCTAATTTTCAAAAAATGTTTCTAAATAATCTTTCTTGACTTTTTCTAAAACTAAAAAGTCATTAACTTTCATCTTCAATTTTGCCTAACCTAAAAGACAAGATAGCAATTTATATGCATTAGTTTATACAACAAACTTGGAAAATGAAACAAACATTTGAAAACTCCCTGATTGTATATTACGACTGTTTGTGACAGCTATAGAAGGCTTTGATCACTTTTGCTTCATGTTTGAATTTTAAAATTGTTTGAAATTAATAAAACATAATTGATTTTACTTGTAAATAAGCATAATTACTAGCTATAATTTACAAACTGTGGTTTCAGATTTGATAGTCTGTAGATTTCTCAGTCTGTAGATAATCTATAAAAATTCATCTATAGATTAATTCTATTATTCACATATGTAAGTACATTGTCCATAAATTTATTAATTTCAGCATTTGACTAACACATGCATTTTATTAATTACAGTTAGGCTACGAAAATGGTAATTTTTATCTACTTGAACTTAACACTACTAAAGCTCTGGGCTCAGAGAAACAAGTAAAGTTCATGTAAACTGCTTTCAAACATATTTCAGTCACTTGATTTCTACGCTGTTCTTAGATAATAAACAGACACCAAAATGTTGACCAGGCAACTCTATATTGTTAACTATACAAAGTCTAAAGATTTTACAAACAGAGAGTTTCAATGATTTATTTACCGCTGACTGGTAATGATAGGATTATGTTAATACTACTTTAAGCATATAAAATTTGAAAATCTCCAACCAGATCACTTGCTCAGTTATTGTTCAGCAATAAACACTCAATAATGTTAGCACTGCAATCCCTTGTATTCTTCCTTTTGTTCATGGTAAAAATCAAAGTTATATTAGGAAATTTTTAAAATTACAATACTTTATTGAATAAACGCTAGATACCTGTGACTATTATTAAAAACTACTTTTTTGTCAATTGGTCTAACTTGCTATACACTTTTAAACTGAACTTCAATCAAATTGGCTAGGAAACCAAATTTTCTTAAGCTTTTCATATAAGAGTTAACTGAAAACATTTCTTGAATACCGGAAATGTTTTTTGTCAAACTCATTATATAATTTACACCAAGTTGTTCATATTGTTTTTATATGTTAAGTTTTTTATTTGCTCTACGTTAACTTGATCCATAGTAAACGTGATTTCTGTTTAATTTTCATAAATCATTTTTAATGTAGTCGCGGGTTTTCTCAGCATTTGCTGTTTCAATAAGCTTTAATACTGTCTCAGTACTGCAATATTCTTTACTAGTAATTTTGATATATCTTTTCTTCAACTAACATTTTTTTCTTGATTTTTTGCATTCCAAGATTTATATATAAATGTAATTATTGTGTCATTTTATTTCCAGTCACCAGACTTCAAATACTCTATTTAGTTTTTCTTTAAAGTACCCAAAAAAATAACTCTTCAGGTACTCTTAAAAATTTGTGCAAGTACTTGAATTGTTAAACTCAAAATGTTTGTTGTGTGCTAAAACCTTTAAAAATGACAACTGCATGCCATTCTTCTGTCATTCATAGTTAGTTATAAATCTTGAAACAGTTACCTTAAAATAAATTAAAATTTTTATTACAGATCATTGGTTTACACCTAGTTTTATGTACATACCCTTGTTTCAAGTTGATACTGAAATAGTTTTTGATACATTTCTTTCATTTTCATTGTAAAACATGTTTTCAAATCACATTTAGGTTAAAAGTAAACAAATATAAAGCCGTACATTACTTTTTGCTAGATACAGGAGAGTCAGCATGGCAAAGTTTATGTGCATTTGACTAGGTTAAAATATGTTGGCAGTGACAATAAGCAGTAGTCAGAGTAAAAATATTACAAACAACAGATTGTAGTCAAAGGAATTTTCTCTTCAACAGACTAATATACATTTAAATACCAGCTAAACCAAATTCTGAGGTGCCAAACAGTTACGTTATTCTATTTGAACTAAGTAAAACATTTTTAAATTAATCTAATGGAAGTTATCTAAACTTGATCTCAAAAGCACATTTGCACGTGAAATTAAAACCACTATTATAATCAGCATCATAAATGATTTATTAATTCTTACATTTCCTTTACCTATAAATAATCATTTAGTCTATTACACAACATACAGCATGAAAATACTGTTAAACTATGCAAATTCAGCCAATCAGAAATTTACAATAAACATAAAAGGAAACTCTCAAAGACTTTATCTCACAATGCACATATTTTAATTTAACAAAAGTCAAAAGACTCACCACCATTTACATGTTTAATATAATAAATCTGTCATTTCTTTTATTTAAAAATAATAAATATCCTGTTAGACAATATGTAACACTGCATTTGATTAAACAAGTTAAAATGTATAAGCCTAAAGTGGTGGAATTATATTATAAAGTTTTAATAATGATGATGTCAGAGGTGGGTAGAAAAAAACATTATGAGAAACAAAACATGTAATGTCATTTTGCATAATAAAATATCTCTCTATTTTGTTTATTTTAAATCACTCGTTTAATCTTGAAATATATAACAGCTATTACATAGTTTTTAGCTAAAAGTTAGTAACTTGTGATACGGTTTAATGAATCACATGATCAAGTTTTTTGAAAAATGTAACAAATAGTTATATTGTAAATCTATGCACAATACAGGTCATAATATAGCCTTCACAAAATAAAAAACTTTATTGACTAGTTTAAGAATAAACATATTATTAATTACGTACAACCAAAATAATAATAACAATAATGATAATAATCATAATCTCAAGGCACTGGTTAGTTATTATAATACTGATATCTAACAGGCTGACTTCTTTCACAAGCCTATGATATTATAATTGCTTTTACAGCTTCTGGTTTTGTTATTAACCACCAAACCTACAAAAAAATGTTTATTTGTTTAAAACAAAGAGCGACTGCCCAGTCATTGCCATCCTATCTACATGTACATTGTCTTTTGAGCATCACTCGAGTTTTATGTAGAGAAGGAAAAATTGAAGCCAGACTATTAGAGTTCAACAGTGTATCTTTTATGTTTGGAATCAAACAATGAGCTAAGAATAACGAGGTACCAATCATAGTTGGCTAGTGTCAAAAAAGTATTCAAATATTATTTTAAACAGGAATAAAATAAACAGTTTTAGGTAAATGTTGATTTGAATTCTCATGATACAAGTAGTTAGCTATTGCCAGCCTATAAAACTGTTTACTAAAAATAAGTTAAATACATGCAAAAAGGATTGAAGCTAGTATCACACAAATGCAAAAGCTGTGATGGCTAAATATGAGCTCTTGACATATTTACTAAAGTATCGCTATATTAGGTTGACTAATGTCTAAGTTAAATAGCTCAGTAACCTGATGTCAGAAAGAGGTAGCAAAGATATTTACAATTAAAAATAAAACATCTAGTATATTTGTAAAATGTCTATAACCTTTGTAACTTATTTACTTTACTTTTTATCTCTGAATTTACAACCATAAAAAACTAGTGAGAGTTTACAAATGTGTAATACGGTTTAAAAATAATTATCCCTTTTAGAAAAACATACCAAATAGTCATATTACACAAATAAACGCCATACAGGTTGTTATAATATTGCTAAAAAACAGAATAATTTTATTGACCCATTAAAGCATAAACTTATTAATGAATAAATACACATATATTAACAGCAATGCATAAATTAGCTAACATGAATCGAGTGAGTGCCATTTTAAAAAGCGTTTGGATCACTTTCATCGAATAAAGTTATCGACTATGTTTCTTTACTTTAATTTATGAAGCACAACAGAAATCTTGGAAGCGCCTCAGTGAAGAACATAGCTGCCAAAACATTATGTAAAATGTTATTAGAGTAGCAGCACTATTTTTTACCAAAAATACTTTCTAAAGTGTTGGTACCAATAACAAGTTTGATATCAAATTTAGACATTCCGGATGGACTAAAGTAACTGTAGCATGGCATGGTAGCTCATAAAAAGTTCTTCCTGAAGTGTTGGGAGCAAAGTTAATAGATATGCAAATGACGAAGTGTCTACTAAAATATCTGTAACATGATACAAAGAGCTAGTACAACAGGAAAAAGATAATCATTAAAGTTAATCCACAACCCTTGGACCCAGGGCAGCTACAGGTCTATTAAAACCACTTAAAGCATTGTTGATAATTATTGTTGCTAAATATTCATGTCTCTACAGCTTTTAGCTCTGTCAGCCTTTGAATTGTTATTTAAATGGTATTTCAATGTCAACCGACTAAATGCACCAATCCAAGTGTCTGTGTAATCCTTGCCATCAATCTCGGCTGATAAAATATAATGAAGTCGTTATATATATTAAAGAATCTCTTTGAAATATACTAGAGAATGTTTCATTAAAACACAGTATTCTTAATTTGGTACTATAAATTTGTTAAATTTGACACTACTTTACAGATAATTTTATACTTTAATTTTAGCTAGTCTAATTTTGACCAAATTCTTTAACCTGATATGATCATTATTAAAGTATTGGAAGATTCTATCTCTTCTTAGCAACAGCCTAAAAAGAGCTGACAAATAATGATTTTGCACTCTAAACATACAAAATCACCATGCAATGTTTATGTTCAAGCAATTATTTGTTTTGAATGTTTCGAGAAAGTGTCAAGGGTAAGAATAACCTTATACTAACAAGTAAAACTACGTGCTAATATTACAGCCCAACCTGTATTTGAATGATACCTTTATTTTAGCGCCACTATAAGAAAAGGATTAATAGATAGAGTGCCACCCTTTTATTGAACGCTCTTCTAATTGAATACTACTACTATTTCGCCAGCATTACGTTCCATTCTTCTTTTTTATGAACCCAAAATACCATGTGATAAGTAGAAAAGTGTCAACAAAGTTGTACTGATAATCCCTTGATTACTTCAATAACAATTAATTCGCTCGTTGTTTTTGTTCGTATCAAAGTCCATTTTCAAACTCCAAGTTTAGGTTTTTGTTAAAAATATGGATTGCAACAGCATTAAAGTGACTAGTAACTGGCTCAAGCTAATAGTTATTCTTGTTATAATGCCGTCGTAATACTTTGATGTACAGTATGTAAAAGAGGTTTTTCGCATTTATAATGAAATATATGCTACTACATACTTTGATGCTCCAATTTTAAGCTCTTTTGATAACACATGGTTTCTCGGGACTTGAGCTTATAGTGCTAATTTTAAATGGCATCACATAAAAACTTTGCCTCACTAAAAGTGATTTAGAGGTTAATATTAACTAGATCAGCTGTGCAAAAGTTTGGTTGAGATCAAACAATACTGTGGAAGGTATTGAACAGCAAAATAAGTGAGAAATAGTTCCAAACAGAAGCAACCGTGAGAACGCAACTGGCCAAGCAAACAGTGTCAATAGTTTTGTTTAAAAATGTTAATATTTGTTATGAAATGTTAAATTTTGTTTCTGGATATACTATAGTTATGGCATATTTGTTTTATTTATTCTTGAATATATGTAGAATGCTCACAATAAGCTAGTTAGCTCAATTTGAGACTTTCTAGCAAGTTTGGACGAAATTGAAAATTGAAAATTTTCAATTTTGTCAAACTTTTGTAGAATGCTCACAACAAGCTAATTAGCTTAATTTGAGACTTTCTAGCAAGTTTGGTCGAAATTGAAAATTTACATTTTTCGTTAAACTTTTGTAGAATGCTCACAATAAGCTAATTAGCTTAATTTGAGACTTTCTAGCAGGTTTGGTCGAATTTGAAAATTTACATTTTTCGTTAAACTTTTGTAGAATGCTCACAATAAGCTAATTAGCTTAATTTGAGACTTTCTAGCAAGTTTGGTCGAATTTGAAAATTTACATTTTTCATTTTTGTCAAACTTTTGTAGAATGCCCACACTAAGCTAAATAGCTTAATTTGAGACTTTCTAGCAGGTTTGATCGAAATTGAAAATTTACATTTTTCGCTTTCGTCAAACTTTTGTACAATGTATATTTGTAGCATTTGATAGATTATTATTATAAATGTTATAAATTTGCAGATTTCAGGATATTATGTGATAGCACGGTTGCGCTAATCCAAACTCAGCTTACAAAGGATCACCGCTTGTAACTCTTGTTCTATTGCACATAAGAAGCATTTTGAGTTGCAAATATTACTCAACATATCAATGAGTGCAATGAGCCTTTATGCAATCATTTTTAATATAGTTAAATAATGAAAATATGCATTAAATTCAAAATGAAATCAGTGACTTGAAAGCCCTAAAAGCTTTAACACCGACTGTAAGATCTTTGTATAATGTAGGTCACTAACTGCAAGTTATAGATATCAACTGGTAGAGACATGCATCAGCTTTCTTCTGCATATTTATTGAAAGATCTATGACAGGCTAAAAGTAAGTTTGCAAAATGCTTGTGTCTACCAGTGTTAGCGTCAAACTTCCTAAATGAGTGTGCTTAACTGAGGCAACATTCAACTCACCCACAAAAAGGTTTTCATTTGTCTTCTCAACATTTTGATAAGGTGTTTGCAAAAAGCAATGTCGTCCTATACTCAAACGTCACTTTTAAGAATTTACCACTAAGAAAGAATGGTTTAAAAGAGAGCACCATGGCACTGCAATAAAGGTTCTACAGTATATATATAGAATATATTAATATATATATTATATGATAAATGTATATATGTTTCTCAAAGTTTGTGTATATGCGCTTTTGTCCAGGTATCACTACAGTAATACTTCAACTTACGAGTGCTCCAACGTACGAGAAACTTGAGATACGAGCCAGCTTTTAAGCTAGTTTTAGCACTAACATACGAGCCATGTTTGAGATACAAGCACGTGAGTCAGTGGCCAAGTAATGTATGTCAGAGGTGTCTCATGAGAACAGCCTCACTCTGCATTTTTCAACTGCTCAGGCTATAATTTTGCAACGTGTTTTTTTATGCGCGTTTATCATAGCAGAATTAAGTGAATTAACAGTACTGTGCGTAGACCGAAAACCAACCGATACAATGAAGGATAATGCAAAAAAAAAGCGAATGATGACAATTGAGATTAAACGTGAGATTATTGAAAAATATGAGAAAGGTGTACACGTGAGTGAGCTGGCTCGTCAATATGACAGAAATACATCCGCAATATGCACAATTATCAAACAGAAAGATAACATTAAGGACATCAAGCCTGCAAAAGGATTAACCATAGTTTCCAAACGGCGTAGCAATCTTCACGATGAGATGGAGAGACTGCTCATGATTCGGATAAAAGGCAAACAATTGGCCGGCGACAGCATTACTGAAACGATAGTATGTGAAAAGGCCAGTGTTATCTATCAAGACTTAAAAGTAAAGCAGACAGACGAGAAAGGCGAGACTTCGACGTCAGAGGAAACATTCAAAGCGAGTCGTGGCTGGTTCGTCAACTTTAAAAAACGCACTGGTATACACTCGGTCGTGAGGCATGGGGAAGCAGCAAGTTCCGACTCGAAAGCCTCGGCGGAATATATTAACACATTTGCCTCGATAATAACGCAGCAAGGTTACACCCCACAACAAATGTTCAACTGCGATGAAACTGGCCTTTTTTGGAAAAAGATGCCCAGGCGTACATTCATCACAGCCGAAGAGAAGAGCTTACCGAGACATAAACCCATGAAAGACCGCCTTACTTTAGCCTTGTGCGCCAATGCCAGCGGTGACTGTAAGGTCAAACCATTGTTGGTGTACCACTCCGAGAACCCACGTGCTTTCAAGAGACAAAGGATATTGAAAGAACAACTCCAAGTGATGTGGCGAGCTAATGCCAAGGCTTGGGTTACTCGGCAGTTTTTTACAGAATGGGTTAATCTGTGCTTTGGACCAGCAGTCAAAATATATTTGACCGAAATGAAGCTGTCGATGAAATGTCTCTTGGTCCTCGACAACGCTCCTGGTCATCTTCCTGGCCTTGAAGAAAATATTTTTGATGAATACAAATTCATCAAGGTGCTTTATCTTCCTCCCAATACCACCCCACTCCTCCAGCCCATGGATCAACAAGTGATTTCAAATTTTAAAAAACTATACACTAAATATTTATTCAAAAAATGCTTTGATGTTACAGATAATACGAATCTCACAATTCGAGAATTTTGGAAAGACCATTTTAACATTGTTCATTGTTTAAAAATCATTGACGATGCGTGGCAGGGTGTTACACAGCGAACCCTTAATTCGGCGTGGAAGAAATTGTGGCCAGCTTCCGTCGCTGAAAGACATTGCGAAAGAACCGGAGCAGCACACCTTGATGAAACTGAACAAGTGCTAACAGACGAAATCGTGTCACTTGGAAAGTCCATGGAGCTGGAGGTGGATGAGTCAGACGTGACCGACCTTGTCGAGGAGCAACAAGAAGAACTCATGACAGAGGAATTAAAAGAGCTTCAGGAGATGGAATATTCTGAAGAATTACGTGAGCTTGGTAGTGAGGAGGAAGATAAGATTACAAAAGAAGACCGCATTTCTACTAAGGAAATAAAAAATATGTTAGAAAAATGGCAAACGTTTTCCGAATTTATAAAAAATAGACATCCGGACAAATTGGCTAGTGATCGTGTATTAGCGCTTTGTGACGACACCTGGTTCCGTCCTTTTCGTAACATGTTAAAAGGGCGACAAAGGCAAACGTCGTTAGATAGGTTTCTCTTAAAACGATCGGCTGATAGTGAGAGCAAAACGCAGGAAAAATTAGTTAAGCCGCGAAAATAAATTTAAAACTATGAACGCCAAAGAAAACTTTTAATTACTTCGAGTTTAAAAGAAAAGTTTGCTTTCAAATCTGTGCATCAGAATCTAAATTTATTTACATCAAATGTTGTAACTTTTCTCTCCCTCTTTGGCCAATGCTAGCGTTAGCTGATATTGTATGTATTTAATTTTACAAATTGATTAATCACATTTCCTGGCATTAATTTTTATTTGTTGCTTTTTGAAAGCATGTGTTAAGTTACCACAGTTACCAGCAAGTTTTTCTGTTACAATACCTTGTTTTGAGTGTTTTATTTGCATTTTACAGAGTATGGAAACCAATAAATATATATTTGATTGTTCTATATACAAATAAATTGCACCAACATGCGAGTAAATTGACATACGAGCCCAGTCTCGGAACGCATTAAGCTCATAAGTTGAAGTATGACTGTACTGAAACCTTTGAACAACAAATCCGTATCACAGAAGATTTGATCTTGGACTTTCCTGTTCACGAGTCTGATGCTCTACTAAGTTAGCTAAACGAGCTTGATACATTCACTAGGCAATATATGTCGCGCCAAGTGGAAACAAATACCCTACCGTTTTAGGTCACAACGCATAGTGATTGCTTAACATCCCTAGAAGCTGGTAGCTCCTATCCATCGTTTTTTTTTACGTCATCAAGTCGTTTGCGCATGGGCTCATTCATGAAAAAAGCCGCCATATTTGTAGAAAACGATTGTTTTTCTTTTATTTACTAGCACTTTTAGGTGTTGTTTTGATACTATAATAAAAAAATTGCAAACAAAAGCATCGTTTTCAAAATATCATTGCAAAAGCTTCATGTTTTTAACAATAAAGTTGTCTATGAAGATGGCCGACAACGATAAATTGGCGTCACGAAAAAACGAAGGATTAGTATGCTTACTCAAATTATGCATTAGCAATGTGCAAAACTAATAGCAAGTTTTACACTGAACTTAAACTTTCATCTTACCTAATTATATAAACCTAATGTATATATATATATATATAATATTATATTTATATATTTTTTTAAATATTATATATATTATATATTTTTTATATATTATATTTATATATTTTTTTATATATTATATATATTATATATTTTTTTATATACATATATATATATATATATATATATGCATACACTGAGCGGCATAACCATGTCGCAGGTGTTGTGTATAGAAGTCTATGTGATGAGTATGGCCTTAATAAACCACAACACTGGTGGGAAACTCCTGGTAGGGTCAATGAAAATGACCGCGCTAAGATCCTCTGGGACTTCTACATCCGGACTGACAAGCATGTCCTAGCAAACCAACCAGATATAGTGGTGGTGGACAAGAAGAACAAGAGAGCTACTATAATAGATATAGCACCCAATTACTACAATATAGACAGCAAAGAAAAAGAAAAGGTAGAGAAATATCTCCCTCTTGGAGAAGAGATTGAAAAATGCTGGGATGTAAGAACAACTGTAATCTCAGTAGTCATTGGGGCACTGGGCGCAATAACACAGGCGCATAAAATGTGGCTTGCCCAAATACCAACAGCAATCAACTCAGGTGAGTTGCAGAAAAGTGCCCTCTTGGGAACAGCTAAGATCTTGAGGTGAGTGCTTAAACTCCCAGGTCTCTGGTAGGAGACCCGAGTTAAAGCAGGAACTACTACCACCCATACGGGTTAACCGAGGTGAGGAAACATTTATATATATATATATATGTATATATATATATATGTATATATATATATATGTATATATATATATATATGTATATATATATGTATATATATATATATATATATATATATATATATATATATATATATATATATATATATATATATATATAGAGGTCAACTCTCATTGGTAATGGGATTTGTGTCCCTTGCCTAAGCTCTGAGCTGCACTGATGAGGCTTCAATAGCCGAAACAGTACTGTCTGTAGCATGAGTATATATATATATATGTAGGCCCAATATGTAAAAGTGGAACTTCACTTTATAAGTTAAACATTTTATTAGCTCTGATTCATCATTAGGCCCTCTATAACAAATTGTGCAGCATCCACTACATGTATATATACATACACATATGCACACATACATGTATATTTATAGATATGTAAATATACATGTTTATAAAAAAAAATATATATATATATAAAATGTATGTATATATATATATAGATACATGTATATATACTAGTGCTGGGCACAGGTAGTAATACTCGTTGAACTCGCGGGTTTATCTTCTCTCGAGTGTCGGGTAATAGAGATTTCGGGTTTTCCGGTCCTTAGGGTTTGGGTTTTGACTTTCGAGTTCGGGTTTTGGTACACGGATCCATCGGGTAGTGTTAACAAAAACTCGTTCTATTGCACCCTGCGCTCTCAGTCTGGGGCCACAGGGCACTTCTGTGTCATTTTTGCTAAGGAGGCATGACAATGGGGTTTAACGAGTCTTTAATTTAATAGATAGAATAAAACATATCATACCTTATTTACCATACCTACTAGAAATATTGTAGTCAAGCAGTGATTACTTGTCATTAAAAGGTGAGAAGAAATACATCAAATTTTATTTGCGCAGTTAGCCAAATCGGCTTCGTAAACAAATCTATGCCTTTTTTAATACGGCGCATGTTCGCTATCACCGACAACACATAGGTCCTTAGTCTGTTTCCGCTATCGCCTTGTTAGAAACTGCCATCAGCGTTGATAGTAGCAGTGAAAATTTAATAACTCTGCTCAAATTGATTACCACAGCTAGCTATTATGGATTACATAATTCATTAAAACCAAGTTTTACTAAGCCAACAATCCTTACTAACGAAAAAGCCGATAATGTATAGGTTTTTATGAGATTTGGAGCACCATCTACAAAAAGTCAGAGAGGTCTATAGAACATGCTTAAGTATTAAGATACCATAGACCCTATCTTCTGCCACCTGTTGACACAAAAATGCCCTGTGGCCCCAGACTATCTTGACTGTTTAACAATCCGCCTGTTAACGCTGTGTGTATGAATGTCAGTCGATAAAAACTGAAAAATGATAAATAAATTGAAAAGAAATATAATTGCTTTGTAAATTTAAAGATATATCTGTTTAGAAAATTCAAACATAAAATCCATATCAACAACACCGATACCCGAAAAATCTGTAGGCAAAGAAATACCCGAGCCTAGCACTACTAGCTACCCGATACTCGAAAAACCCGAACAGAAGGGGGCGGGTCTAAACCCGTTGACCAAGAAGTACTCGTGCCTAGCACTAATATATACATGTATATATATACCTGTATATATATACATGTATATATAAGTAGTTGTATACATTTCTATTATAACTAATATCAAATTCATATATCTAATAATTTCCTAATAATAAAATACCATATGATATAATAACGGAAAAAACAGACAAAATCTTCCTGAGAGCAAAAACAAACATTATTTTCTATTTTTAGTATCTTTGCGGTTTATCAGTAATATACTTATATATTTTTACTTGAGAAATAAGTAGTTGTGATAAGTTCTTAATGAGATATGACAACCGTCAAAATGCTAGAACAAATATAACAAAATACGTGCTTGTAGTTTAGGTATTATAGACCTGCTTAGCTCTACATAAGCATTCCAAGTGGACTAGAATACACACAACATGATACAAAAGTTCAGAAAATCTGTTCAACAATAGTTGAGATCAGAATTAATAAGCTTGTACTTTTTCAAATGTAAACTGAATTGTAGATAACATAATACAACAGTCTAAAATAGCAGGAAACCTTTTGATTTAGACAATCAATATACCAGAGATTTAGGGCTAATGTACCAAAAAACTTTTAAAGTTTGTTGATACTGTTTCATGTAAAGACTATAACTTCTTTCTACCGCCTAAAAGTTAGCCAAGTTAGATTACCAATTATCTCATTTTTAAAGTTTAGAGAAGTAAAAGTACAAGATGAATAGGTAGTAGTAAAAGTATTATGAGTTGGGAAACAGCAAAGTGTTTTATGAGTTTAATGTATACAATTATGTGCAGCAACCACTGCAATTCAACAGCCGAGGCAAAGAAAAACTTCAGGTTTTATTAGAACGTTCTGTTTTATCAAGCACATTGCAAGAATTTATGAATTTAAAATCTAATTGTTTATTAAAATCATCCAAGTGAATTCCTGTCATTAAAATAATGCTGGCAAGTTGTACAGCAAAACTGAAGCTTAGAACTTGATCTACAAAAACATTGTTTGATTGACTTCATAGTTCATTACGCGCATTAATTACTGATACTCAACAGAAAACTTCAAGCTAAAAATGAACATTTTACCATATTGTAAAATTTTCCGTTTTTATGCTGTGTACTAACATTGAATGATCTTAGTATTCTATGATGTACAAAGAAATTGCGAATTTGTTCCTGTTGTTGAAATAAAGCTGACTACCATTATAACAAATTGAAGCCTCAGAACTTATGAAGGGTAGACTATTGTTTGAACTTTATAATTGACTATCTGACCTAACAGAAATACATTAATAAAATCAAAGAGCGGACACATTTAAAAGGTAGTGCAGACTAATGTATTGGTAACATGATAAGATAGTCCACAAATCAGTATCTCAAGGGTTGATATTTGAATTAATAAGTTTGTAGAGCTACAAATACAGGCCCAACTGCTAGTAACATAATACAGCAACTTAAAATGGCAGGAAACACTGCATTGATTTTGATAATCGATATTCTAAAAATACAGGGTTGCTATATAAAATTCAAAGCCAGCATTGCTGGTACCGCAAAATAAACTGCTGGTTTCACTAAAGATTTACTCTACTTTTTAGCAGTTAGAATGCTGACTTTATTAGTTATCTCCCTTGTAATGTTTAGAAAAATGGTAAGTTGGAAAACAAAACAATTAAATACTCAGTGTTTGTAGTTTTAAGGTAATTTCTATTTTGTAAAACTTCAAATGATTCAGTAATGGTTTTGGGTTTGAAAATGTAAATGAGGAAGTAGAACCAGCTGTGAAAAAATTATTGTGTACTTGTTTAGTTATGATTCAAGAAATCTATTACTAAGTTTTATATTTTGGCAGTGCATGAAAGGTCATAGTAAAATAGACAACAACCATTCAAAGAACCAGAGAACTATTATCTCTCAGATTGACAACTAACATTTTGCTATTTTTCATGTGTAGTGACTGTGTTTTATACTTGGAATGCTATAAATTTGCTCTATGATAGCGAAGAGGCTGGTTCTTTTCTCCTACAGTGATCATAAGCCTAACAAATACATCTATTGAACTCAAAGCACACTGAATTATTCTCACATGTGGAGCAGGTAAAGAAGACAACACAAGTGCTTTATTATGGGGCAGCAGCGAGACCGGTCGATTCCTAGGCGATACATCAGAGTTTTAACTAAAAACACTACTACATGCCTAGTAGGAGGCTTGACAGCATTGGGCAACCAGGTCAAGGACTGTGGATGAGCCAGGAGCCCTGACACCGTCTTTGATGCCCTCATGAACAAGGTTGAGTTATTCACTCAGCAGGCTCAGAGCTACAAGTACCTTTGCATCCTGCGACAAAGTGACTGAACAACCTTGTAGGAATACACTATGCAAATGAAGAGGTTGATTTGTGTTGCCTTCAGAACTTTGCCTAATCTACATCTGAACGATATGGCTCTGGAGGCATTTTGTAACTAACTTGGCAAATATCTCTGCAACATCAATGAGTGGCGGCACACACACCCGCACTGGTAGATGCTGTACGGGCTGGTAATGTCAACTTTCAAATACAGAAAGCAGAACTCTAGCCTCCTGGTTCCTTTGTCTGAATTGCAGAAAAAGGGCTTCTCAAGCAGATGAAGTCTGCAGCGACTGAGGTAATTGTTTAAATGGCCCAGTGTGTTTATGTAATCACCAAGTAAGTGAAGCAGCTCCGACAGCATGCCCACCTCCAGAAAAAAAGGGCGTACTTTTAGGCCACCGAATCATGGAAGTGAGGCAGACAGGGGCACATCCTCTAGGACTGTTACAGAAACAAAGCTTGCATTGGGAAACAACTGAGGGCTACAGCAGTAATACCGACTACTGACTATACCATGGCCTTTAGTCTCCAGAAGAAGACTAGGACATTCTGTGTTTAAATTAAATTGATGATTAGTTTTTATTAGACGAGGACCGGACAAAAGGAGTTTTGCGAATAGGACGCCCCTGCAAAGACACAAAACTGCAACTAATTTTATAAAAAAGCTTGCCCCAACCCTGCATCAGACAAAAATCTGACCTAAGCCTCTGTAGGTGAGCAAAGGGATACAGTCAAAAATGCAAAGAGACTGCCAACATTTTTGCTAAAAACCTAATAGATACCGAGACAACACCTACCAGACAGAGCAGTTGGAAGCCTGCCTTAAAATGACATATACCACCCGGAGAGACTCTATAATAGGCCAGCAGACTGCACAAACAGACTCTGTTTCTCTGCAAAACAAATGTACCACAGACTCTCTGGAGGGTTTACAAAAACCCACTACGGCAAGTTATTTCTTTTCTGGAAAGTTGGAAGGCTGGCCCATGCAGTTCTAGCTAGTCATAAGTTGTACGACAAAATTGTTGAGCAAAGAAGTGTTTGAGCGGTCACCCGAAACTACGGGACCGGCTAAAAAGAAGTTACACTCATGGACTGTTAGCAGATGGGATGAGACTGCCATTCTACAAAATCATTAAACAACGATTTCGGTTAAGCAACATTCTGGCTAAAAGCTTTTTGTGACTAGTTACCTGAGCAAGAATGCTATCTTAAGCATGCCACTAATGGTGGCTCAGCAATGTTCCCCAGAACTTGAGCCACCCGTGGTCTAAGTGGTTGGCAAGCTACTGGTCTGTACAGGTTGGAAAAAACTTTGCTACAAAGCAAATTTCAGCTGCTACAAGATGTACAGTAGTGGTACCAACCAATATGGTGATGGCGTTGCAATGCCACATCACTACTAGGAACTATTGCCGCAATAGACTGATCGAGGAATTTCCGGACAGACATCCTGTGGCGAGTAACCAAAACCAACCTGGCTACAAGGGCAAGGTTGAAGCCTGGTGCTTCAACTCAACAATACAGCTTTTTAACTTTAAGTCGGGTGCCACTATTGGTGCGCACACATCAGTGGACACTATCCAGGTTGACGACGAAGCTATTAAAGTATTGACGTATTACAATATGAATAGTACAGATTGGCATAGGGAAAAATATAACAAGATTATAGCATGGCATACAATAATGTTTTATTAAAGTTTTTAACAAAATATGATACTACAATAAATATAAAATATTGTGATATAGCATAAAAATTTGCATGCATTGTGTGTGCTATTTTTATGTTAAAATATGCAATCAGTTAAGTAAAGGAATCTAATCTTTTTGGCACAAGAAACCAGGTCTGTTTAAAGCAAAGGCTCTATCAGCTAATAGGTTTTTACCTAACAGTCATGATTGTTAATTGTCAGTATGTTTTATTTAAATAATATACATATAATCTACTAGTTCAGGTTTGCTAATCTATCTATCATAATTTATATAACATAATAGAAAACACTCAGATATTATAGTCGTTTTAAGCAAGAAAACATTTTCAGAAGTGCTGATTTGTAATAATAATTATAACTAAACTAATTGCTAGTTTTCTAGTTCAGACATCAACTTTCATTCTGTGTGTTTAGTAGTCCAAACTGCTTTACATAATTACAAGGATAATATGCTATGAAGTGAACATGATTTTAATATAATAAATTAGGGGAATGCTTTGATGTACAAAGAAGATTAAAGATAAAATCTTGGCTTATTCTGTACCCCCTGATATTAAGTAGTTACAGTAACACTAGCTATTTTAAAAGCAGTGAAAAATGACTCAAAGGAGTTGATTTTCTGCCGAGAAGGTTACTGCCTAAATCAGGATAAAATTGATCAACAATCTGATGTACAGTCTAAGTTGGAGTGCATGTCACTGTGTTTGTCAAGAGACAGCCCATGTATAGCGTGTGCATTTGTTTGGAAAATATACTTATTTACAAACTTCTTGGGATTCAAGTGCCAAACTGGCATTCCTACATACCGTGGTAAGTATTTATCATTTTAACATTGATTTACATAGCTTATATTTGCTTGTTGTACTTCCGTAGGTATGGCCAGAATCTTGCTACTAGTATTATATTATAAAAAAAAACAGTGTTACAGTTTTTCAGATAGTACACTCGAGTAAATTGATCCATATTTTTTAAAAGTTCCTTGATGTTAAAATATAGAAAGGTCTTTTGTAGCTTTTCACATATAAATCTTTTGGGTGGAAAACCTGCTTCTTGAGATGATTTTTGAGATTTAAGTGCATCGTTTCAATTCCTACATTCTATGGTAAAACTTTTCCACCTTGACTAACATATCATAACACCTTTATTTAAACACCTTGGAGCTCAACTTTTTATTTTTGCCCTATAGTGATGCTTTATTAGAGATTTCACTCAAATAGAGGGTAGTATTATATTTTTCGAACAGCTAGTAAAATTCAAATACCATCTATGTGTTGCGCTCTCTTATTGGCTAAGCTATAGTAATCTAAAAAATGCAAAAGGTCAGTTATAACTTACCTCTAAGTTGTTGTACATCTCTAAATAAATAGGTTTTAGGAATTTGAGAAATGTATCTACCAGCTAATATATATTGCCTGCAATTAATCTCTGATGATCTTATAGCTTGCATTGCAATTTGTTAGAGCATTTATTGTTTCATCTCCTTCTAAATTTAAAACCGTAATTTTATTTAATAGTTGTATCTAACAGCATTGCATAAAAGCTCTTTGCTCTTATTGATATTCTTGCTACATTTTGCACCTAATATTTTTATTGTATGGGAAATGGTATTGGATCTATGAGCTCCACTTCGTCAAAAGCTGAATTTTGATAATGTCAATGATGCTATCAAATAATATGTTAAAAATAAGGAGCTTTATTTAACTTTAATTCAACGAATGCCATAAGTATTTATTAATGAGCATGTGACATAAGCAAACCACATTTATAAGATTGGCACAAGCAAAATTTAGCTTTTGTGAAAGAAAAATATTTGCACTGATCGCTCGAACAGTTGTGTTGTGATTGTTGCTTTTGGTTGGATCAATTTGATTCTCTTCTGACTGTTCCACACTTTCCACAGTGTTATCTGACCTCAAGTCTTTTTCTGCACTGCTGAAATATTCGATAATAGTGCCCAAACAGCTTTTTAGCAAAACAAAACTTACGCATTGTCACTTACAATACACCTTTTTCGCAAAAAAACGATAAAATTTTAGCAACATGTAATCTTGCACTTGCATACAAGCAGAATTATTCTCCTCAAAATAGTAGTACTAGTTCCATCATAACTGCTATATTGTTTTTCACATGTTTCAAAATATCACGACCGCTTAAACAAGTAACTACTAGTTTGATACATTTGTTTTCTTTGGGTTTGTTTCAAAGTTTACAAACAATGTAAAGTTAGAAATGAGAATAAATAAATCAATACAAACAGCAGCGGCAAAACATTAATTGTTGTGTATGTAACCGCCTCATTATTGATACCATTTTGTGGACACTTTATTTTGATCACTTTATATTAAGAATGTGTAAAGATTAAAGAATGTTGAAGTGGCGGTCAAATCGAAGCAGCATTTATTTAAAGGATGGCATTTTATTTGTGAATCCTTCACCTATAGTCATGGTCAAATGAATGTGGCGCTCCAGTAAAAGTGGCATTCAAATAGAGGTTTCAGTTTACCTTATTGCTAATGGTTGCAAGCTGCCATTTCAAGCCAGGATCTTGCATATTGTCTTTTATAAAGTCACTGTGTTGCATTTTCTTAAGAAAAGAAAATACACTCAATGAACCTAATCTAAGTTTTTCTAAAGTTTCTTGAAATTAAAATATCAATTACTTTTGTAATGTTCCGCACTAAAGACTAAAACACAGTTAAATCACTTTACAAAAAGTTCATTCATCTGTTCTGCTATTTTTCTCTGTTTTCACACAAAACTCAAGCATGACCAAGAGTTTCCAATTTTATAGTATTAAGCAGAACCTTCTTTATATTTTTCTTTGATATATTTGTGTCAGTTCACATTAAAATGCTGAAATACACAATAAAGTAGCTTACTACTATTAATAGAGTTGCAGTAGCATTTTATTTTATGATTGAAATCACAAAGGCAGCATATGTATAACTATAAATAAAATAATTGACTTGCACATAAAAGTCATCCATTTAGATTAAAATAACCATTTGTTATGGATTAAATGTAGCATTATGTTTAATTTAAACTAACAACTGCTTCCAAACTTATAAAAGAGAGTTTAGAAAATTATTTTGTAATTCATAATCATTAAGGAGCTTCAGCTTAGATTTAAAATAAAGAGCTAGAGATGTTTTACGGTAATCTCACTACAACTATTGCCAAAACACTGCCACATTAATAAAACTGTTTCAGATCCCTTAAAAAAATTATTTTCATTTTTAACAAGCCTAAAAATTACTAGATGTGTACCAGGTAAAATGCAACACACGACTTTCTAAACACGACTAAACAGCACCTCTCTCTCTATGCAATCCCTCTCTTTAGAGTAAGATGTCTGCTTGCTTTATTGATGTGTTTGGTGTGTTTTAAGATGGCTCCGTAGTCCGATCATTGCTCTTCATTGACGATTGCAATGTGGACATTGGTAGTCATCATTCATCAAAGTATCAGATGAGCTGAGCCGCACTTTTCATGCTGCTTTGAGCTCTTCTCTGTGACGCATTTTTTCATTTTCAAGTATCTTCACCCCTTTATGAGTTAGAGTTCTCCATCCAGTTCTTCTCGTGGCATTCCATTCCCAGGTTTCACATCTGATGTGACAACGCTTCAAGCTGTCTTTGAGACAGTCTTTATAGCGCTTTCTCTGTCCCCCCTGTGACCTCTTCCCATTTTCTAGTTCGGCATACAGAATCTGTTTTGGTAGTCTGTAGTTTGGCATTCTAACCAAGTGTCCAGGACAACGAAGTCTGTTCTTAACGATCATACTTTCGAGGCTGGACATCTTAGCTTGTTGATACACACTATTGTTAGTGCGTTTGTCAGACCATTTGATCATTAGTAGTTCTCTCATTTTCCTCATGTGATAGTTCTCCAGAACCTTGACGTCAGTGCTGTAAGTAGCCCACGTTTCTGAGGCATACAGTAGTGTGGGGACAATTACTGCCTTGTACACTTTTAGCTTGGTGTCGACTTGCAAGACTGGATTTTCAAACACTCTTTATCTCAGTTTGCTGTATGCTATGCTAGCTCCCTGCAGTCTTCTCTCTATCTCCTTCCCTAGGTCGGCCTTGGAGGAGAGATTACTACCTAGGTATACAAAGTCATCTACAGGGCAAAGTGGTTCGCCTCCGGCAACATTGCGTGGAGTGACTATGTTTTTTTCAGGTTTTGGCTGGTACAATACTTGAGTTTTCTTTGCATTCAGCTTGAGTCCAAGAGCCCTGTAAGCATTTTCAAAAGCTGTCATGACTTCTTGAAGATGTTCTTCTGTATGAGCCACGAGAGCATTGTCATCAGCATATTGGAGCTCAAGAACACTTTGTTTCGAAGTTAGAGTTTTAGCCCGAAGTCTCTGCAGGTTGAACAGATCGCCTATTCGGTAGTTCAATGTGATGCCTTCAGAGAGTTCTTGTTTTACAAGGTGTAGTACAGCATATAAGTAGATAGAAAACAGCGTTGGCGCAATCACACAGCCTTGTTTAACCCCAGTTTTTACTCCAAAAGGATCCGTTTGTTGGCCATCCACCAAAACTGATGCGTTCATCTCATCATGCAGAAGCTGCACAATAGCCACAAATTTGGGAGGGCAGCCGATTTTCTCAAGTACTTTGTAGAGAGATTGTCTGTCAACAGTGTCGAAAGCCTTGGTAAGGTCTATGAAGGCCATGTAAAAGTCCTTGTTCTGTTCTCGGCATTTTTCCTGGATCTGTCTAGCAGCAAATATCATATCTACTGTACCCCTGCCAGGCCTAAAACCACACTGCGTCTCTGAAAGAATTTTTTCCGCAACACTGGAGAGTCTATAGGACAGAATTCTAGCTAGAATCTTCCCCGTTATTGACAAGAGGGATATCCTCCTGTAGTTCCCACACATCGTCCTATCTCCTTTTTTGACGATGGTAACAATCAGTGCATCACGTAATTCATCAGGTATTTTCTCAGTTGTCCACACAAGTGTAAAAAGGCAGTGCAGTTTCTTGGTAAGTTTAGTTCCACCATGCTTGAAAACTTCTGCAGGTATTCCATCAGCGCCAGCAGCCTTCCCACTCTTCATTGCTCGAATGGCGGATTTCGTCTCGACTAGTGTTGGCTCTTCCCCTAGCTGCTGATGGGTTGGAAGCTGTGAGACTTTCTGCAGGACTGGATCAGCTACAGTGGATGTTTGGTTCAAAAGATTTGAAAAGTGTTCTTTCCAGCAATCTCTGATGGCATCTTTGTCTTTATGAAGCACACCATTCTTGTCTCGAACAGGTACAGAGCCACGTGACAGAGGACCGTACAGTTTTCGTGTCTCTGCAAAGAAATCCCTTGTCTTATTCTGATCCACCAAGGTCTGAAGCTCCTCTGCCTTTTGTGTCCACCATTCATTCTGCATTATTCGAACTCGTCGCTGCACATCTATTCGTATGCTGTGGTATGCCTTCTGTTTCTCCTTGTTTCTAAGATCGTTTTGCCAGGCTGCAAATTTAGATCGTTTTTTATTTATAAGTTGTTCTGTTTCTAGGTCATTCTCATCAAACCAGTCTTGGTGGTGCCTTTTCGCTTTGCCTAATACCTCCTCGCGTGTCTCAGTGATACAGCTCTTTAGATTTGTCCAAGTCGAGTTGACATTTTGGTCATAGATTTCAGCTGATAGTCTCTCATTGATTTTTGTTTGAAAGTCTTTTTTTACAACCGGTTTATTGAATAGATTCACGTTGTACTTTGGCCTTGCTCTCCGTTTAGCTCTTCTCTGTTTGGGCTGTAGGGTGAAACTCAGCAGAGTTTTCACCAATCTGTGATCTGTCCAGCAGCTATCTGTTGAGTTGATCGCTTTGGTTACTCTTACATCTGCCAGGTCCCGCTGTTTGATGATTATATAGTCTATCAAGTGCCAGTGACCGGAGCGAGGGTGCCTCCAGGTTGTTTTCCTTCTATTCTTCTGTCTGAACAGGGTGTTTGTAATCACAAGGTTAAGTTCTGCACGTTTGGTGAGAAGCATGAGACCATTGTCATTCATACTGCCAATTCCCTCTTTGCCGATGACGTCCTTCCATGTCGTGCTGTCCGTACCAACTCTTGCATTAAAGTCTCCAACAAGCACAACCTTGTCGGCTCTAGGAATATGCGATACAGTGTCATCAAGAGCTGAATAGAATAGCTCTTTATCCTCTTGCTCGGCCATCAGGGTCGGAGCATAGGCACTGATCAGTGTTGCTTTCCTGTTCTTACTGATGTTTAGTTGCAAGGTCATCAGTCGATCTGAAATGCCGACAGGAAGATGGTCCATGTGCTTAACAAGCTCATTTTTAACAGCAAAACCTACTCCATACAGCCTATGATCTTTAGCATCTCTCCCTTTTCAATAGAATGTATAACCACCTCCCATTTCTGTCATCTGGCCCTCATCAGCAAGTCTTGTCTCCTGTAGTGCAGCAATATCAATATCATGTCTTCTGAGCTCACATGCCACAAAAGCTGTGCGACGGTCAGGTCGATCACTGCGCTGATTGTCCATGAGTGTGCGTACATTCCATGTTGCTAGTGTAATCGGTTGTTTTCTACCGCAAATAGGGTGAACCATCTGAACGCGGTAATCCAGCCAGGTGAGAATGGAACAGACCATGTATAGGAGACCTTTTCTAGTCCCTTCCTCGGATTGAGGTGAGCAGGGTGGTCCCTAAAAAGGGCTGCTCAGTCGTGAAAGCAACTACCGAACATCTCTCCTGTTCCATTCAAGAGACGAGCGACTGATAAACTTCCACCGCCTGCGTGCTGGTTGGGAGCTGAGGACTCCCAGGTTTCACTACCTCGTCCCCGTTGCCATCTTTCAATCGCCGCAGGGCCTGGTTGGTTGGTTTGGTGCAAGCAGAAAGCTGTGCGTGGATTTAAGTGGTTCTTCTGATGCACTGCAGAGATCCACTACCTTGGCTAGTCATACTCTGATCCAATGGCAAGAAGACCTAGACAAATGGGAGTATGACAAGTTGCAGTACGCGGCCGTTGATCTGCAAGAGATTCTTTCGCCCTTTCCAACTGGTGTTTTTGCTGTCGGGATAGTACATGCCCGAATGTTGGGTGGATGTTGTTTTTGGTTCCCTCCAAACCCTCCTTTCAAAGAAAGGGAGGGGTTGCCGGTTTAGTCGCCGGCGACCCGACCCATGGCGCAGGTAGTACTGGGTTACATGGTTACCAGTAGCAGGCTAGCACCTGACCTGACCTGACCTGACCTGAGACAGCACATAATATTCTTCTAGCAGTTATTCAAAATCCGAGAGGTAAAAGACCTTAGAATGTGAATTCGGCTAGGCTTTTTATACCACCTAAATTAAACTAAGTGAGTAACTTTAAAGGTTACTCTATTTAGCATTTCTCACTCAAATTTGACAGTATTCTAAAAGCAGATGTGAGGAATAAGATAGATTGGCAAATAAATCTTATTCAGTATACTTATACTAGCTCATGGTAATCTGAGTATTCCTAAATTTTATGTTTTATGAGTATGACAGGCATGTATTAATATCATACAAAAGGTTTTCAAATTTGATAAGAATTTTTCATTATAACAATAAAGATTTTTTGTTATTTACCAGTTTTCGGTAGTTGAAAACCTTAAATTGGAAGAAATATTTTAGTTGTTTCAGCCATTGGTGTCTGTCCGGATAACTACATTTACAACCCTCAATCTGAGACATGCATCAGGCTAGTAAATACACCTATGAGCTGGTCTGGTGCCAACAACACATGCCGCAATGCCAGAGAGTATCTGGTGACATTTTCAACCATCGAGTCATCAGAGTGGCTCAGAAAGAAATCATTAGAGCTTTCTGCCACTAATTCTGGGAAGCATTTGTGCTTGCAGTATTCAATTTAGTAACTTAATATATTTTATCAGTTTGTGTTTGAGAGAATCTCATTTTAGTACAGGAGTGACATACACATACATATGTACATGTATACGCACATATTATATATAGATGTACATATGTAAATGTACATATACATACATGTATTTATTCAAATGTATGTTTACACATACATATATGTTTATGCTTAAGTGTATATGTTCATTCACATTAAAATATATATATATATATATATACAGTGTATATATATACACACAGTATATATATACACTGTGTGTATATGAAACTGACCGGCATAAGGCATTAGAAATTTAAATCTATACAACTTAAGTCGTTAATCTATAATATTTTAATGTATTAATTTATGTCTGCAAAATTTAGTTATCAACATATAAATTATGTATAAATGACTGTGCACACAGTACAATGGATGCTTATTGCAATTTAACTAATTGAGAGCTGTCAAAACGATAGCTATAGTAAATGAGAGGCTACCCAAAATGTTCTGCAAAGTTTTGCCTAGCTAAGAGGTTACAATAGACTTATGACAACAAATTAAACAATAAATATTAAAAGCTTTGCTCCATAATGAAGCATTACAAATAAAGTACTACAAGTAATTCTACATATAACCTCCTAACAATTTAAAAAAAAACAAAAAAATTATTACATGAACAAGATTTGAGCAGAGAACTGAACAGATTTGTTTCCAGGAACCTATTAAATTTAGCACTACAACAGAGCAAGCCATGATAGTAGTATTTTTACACTGAATTCAAATGAAAAGTGTATACAAGTGCTTGACACCACAGATTTAACAAATACAAACTAGCTTAGTTTACTGTTCTAGTATCTGGTTAGAATGTATGGATGGCGACCATAAATAGAGTTCTTGTCAGTTGTTATTTGCTTTAGTCGTTTAATTCATTTGATTGTGCCAATAGTTGGGAGATATCCTCCAAACACTAGTACAACTTGCCCCAGTTTAAGTAAGTGAGATATTAATGACTAGCTTTTGTGAATCATATAGCGTTTATTAATTCAAATGTTTCTTATGTTGAAAAGTTGAAAACTTGCACATTCTCAAGTGATCCTTTGACCTGGCTTCACAAACCAGTTAATGAACGTTGTTAGAAGCTAAACTGTTTATATTAGCTAAATTCATAAATAACATAAATGACTGCGATGAAAAGCTAAGCTTATTAGTTTAATCAGTGATAATAAAATTGCTTGCAGCAAGTCTGAAACAGTTATTTAAATTGGTGTTTTCTAAAATTTAAACTGAGTTTGTATATCGGCTTGTTTATTGAAACAAAATTTTTCAAATCTTTAGTATAATCCTAGCGTGAAAAGCTGCATAAGTGAAACAGATTTGTAATGCAGATAATTTCTAAATGACCAATTATTTTTTGTATCCATAAAACTAGGTTGTTGGACAGTTGTTTAGAATTGCTGATTTGTATAGGGTGGAATAACATCATATGGATTGGAGGAATGAAAAAACCGGGTAATGGCTACAGGTGGAGCGAACTAAACACTGATGATGTGCCTGAGAATGGTGAGCTAGGAGCTGACTGGAAGGTGTCTGAACCCAATAATGTTAATGAGTATTGCATGAGTATCTCTGCACCTCTTGGATGGTTAGATCAAAGCTGTGATGAGCAAAATTTCTTTTTTTGTGAAGGAAAATAAACTTTTTGAAGAAACTTTACTTTCAAAATTATTAAAGTCATAGGCAAAGTTCTTAGTAGTATATATGTGGTATCCCTACAGAGTAAAGACCTTAAGAGTAGAGTTCACTTGTAAGTACTTTCATACTGAATAGACCTTTCTGTTAGAAAATTTTGACCAGCCTGTGTTAGTGTTGTAAAAAAGCAGCCTGTTTTATTGTTGTAGAAAAGAGATAGATATATTGTATCATAAAAAGCTTGTTTAACGGGTCTTTACACACAGCTAAATGAACACATAAACCTTCTAAAACATACTATCTTAGCAGCAAGTTTGCCTCAGATATTGTATTGTTTGTTTTGTTTTAGTGGATTAATTGCTAAACTCATAAAAATAAATTTAAATAAACATTCATTTGTAGACGCTATTTGAATACCTAATTTAAAAGCAAATTTTTTGGGTACATGATGCCAGGACCACAGTTATCAGTACACAGGTATCAGTTCTTCTCTCAATGCATTTATTAGCAAAGTTTTTGTAATTCAAGTTTGAATTTACAGACAAGGTTATTTTGAAAAAAGTTAAGGGAGACGGGCAACAACATTTACCAAACTGATTTTGGTAAATGAGATAATTGTGAATTATGGTTAAACATATGCATCACTCAGCAGCGCAGTACTGTTATATGAAATTAATATATAAAATACTATAATATAATATACTGGTAATGTAAAGAAAAGAGAGTAGAAGTGCTACCAATACCGGAAAACCAGAACAAAAAGTAAACTTGAGGAAAACTCAGTGAGTGAGACTTTTATCTAAAACTTGTCATATCGAAACATACAAATCAGCAACAATTGCAACAATTTACAACTTTAGCTAAAGCAAAGTATTATTATAACTATTATTTTAATCTTAATTTGAGTATAATTAGTATTCTATAAACAGTGTACTTGCTGCTGTTCAAAACATATCATGGTATAGCCAGCGGAAAAAGGCAGCAGTAAAACCTATTTTAGCTCGAAATGTTTCAGAACTGAGTAAAAAGTAGAGCCTTTGAATGATCTATTTGTGCAAATAACAAAAATAATACACATATTATGGTATTCATTAAATTAATAAAACTATTTATAAACTTTCATAAGCGTTTATGCTAGTCAATTCCTAACCTACCGAAAAATGTCGCAATGCTTTGCTGAAGCCGGTTGGCAGCAAGCTAAAAAGAATTTCAAGTACAGTGTATATGATCACTTCTTTTTAATCAAGTAATTATTGTTTAAAAATAATCAGATTGTATAAGAAAACTATATAAGCAAATTTCAACTTTTACTTTGTCTGTCTGTCCGACCATTTATGGCTATAAAGTTTTAGAAATGGAAAGTATGCTGCACACTAGCTTTGAGTTCGGAAGCTCCAGTTCTGCAGGCAGGCATTACCATACTTAATACAATATATACAAATGTATAATGCAATATGCTGTCCACTTGACAGTTATATTGAATAAATTGTTGGTATACAATAACAGCTGCAAGTCTTTCATAGCTCCACACTTATTAATTCAGCTAGCGTTGTGTGAAGCTATACCAAAAGAAAAATGTGTGCTCATACATGAAAAAAGCATTTATACTTGCATGAACAACCAGCCTATTGCAATCAGTTTAGGGCTGTAGTAGGATCTGCAGCCTGTACAATATGAATTGCACAGAAAAAAAGTCAGTACCCTAAAATAAACGCAATAGACAGAAAAAAACAAAAACCTTCAACTAAAAGTTTGATAATAAATGTTGTATATGTTGACTAAAATTGAATTCTGTAACAGATTTTCGAAAACAGAATTTTTATATCATCAATCAATTAGATTATAGTTTTAAATGATTCACTTGCTAATGCACTTGCAATGATTCATTTACAAAAGCTATTGCTCTATACATTCCAAAATACTGTAATAAGCTGATTTTTGTAGATCTGACACAAGTTGACAAATAAGATCAAGTAGTATCAGTATAGCTGCGTTTCTTCTGATGACAAGCCGGGTATTTTTTATTGCGTGTTAAATTTATATATCATGCACTGCTTATTCTACACTGTCCTTTGCGTTTTTGAGTAGGGTGCTTTTGTGAATGCAATCCAATGGACAAGTCATTCAAGTGCAATTTACAACTTTGCTGAAAATTTCTGTTTAGCTTGTTGGTTACTCACCGTGAACAAAGCACTCTATGAGTTTGTTCTCTGAGAGAAGCAAAAGATAAAGTCTTTTTGTTGAAAGTCATGTGAAGTGTCTATTTTTTAGCTCTTTAAGATTTCTGTGTTATGTTTAATTTCATTTCAAATAACGAGTGCACACAACTACTCAAAATCTGTAGAAACCACTTTCAATATAGAGACACTGATGCTTAAAACGATTTTACAACTTCTGATGCATAATTTAATATTTTTATTCTAATTTTTTTGTATTTTAAATTCTGTCTTTAAATCTCTCGTAGTTTTGTACAATGAGAGTTGTGGCTACATGTAAAAATCTAGTAAGTAATAAGTCCTAGAAAGTATTGTAAGTCTGCACCAACACTATGTGTTAGTTTCACCTATTGTCTATGCAGATATTTTGGAGTTGCCTTCTTTGCAGCAAGCACCATGTGTTTTCTGTTAAGCAGCCAGTTTATCAGAAATTTTTTTAGAAGCATAAACCTTATAATTAACCATCTTCCCTTATTCAATCAATAAAATAAATAAGTGAATTAAAGCTTTGTCTATTCGAATAATGCTACTGTAATGGTTTTCCAATCAAACTAGCCCTAGATGTTAATTGTCTAAAACCTAACACATACCTAACACAGTTCTGTCATTCTGTTTGAAAAATGAGTCAAAGTTGATGAAACTAGCCTAGCAAGAACTGTTCTCATAGCTTCCAAGCCAGTAGACATACTATAATCAATAAATAATGCAAAACGATATTGCAGTCTCCTCTATGCCTGAAACTCGAGCTAAAGGAAAACAGATATTGACTAAACTACTATTCATTAGTGAAATGTCTGATGTTTATTCAGCTCTGCAGTCACTCATTAGCAGTAAGCAATACATGTATTAGCTCTGGTTACTTATCAGCCAGAGATTAGACTAACTATAGAACTTTAGGGTGTCAGATCAAAGGCTCATCACAGTTAATTGACTGGCAAGGGCTGAGCTTTGCAACCTCTTGTTAGATTGCCATCATAAAGTTTAAATCAAGCTAACTTTGCACTATCTATTCTAATATAGCTAAATA
Source organism: Watersipora subatra (assembly GCF_963576615.1). Taxonomy (NCBI): domain Eukaryota; kingdom Metazoa; phylum Bryozoa; class Gymnolaemata; order Cheilostomatida; family Watersiporidae; genus Watersipora; species Watersipora subatra. Next base: position 49,726,658 of record NC_088717.1, read on the forward strand.
TTCTAATACAAGTAATGCTTTTGTTTAGCTATTTATTACATAGCCATAGCTCAGGCTTATATAAACTAGGTTCTAGAAGGCAACAGTGCAATACATACTATGAGAGTGAATAAACTACATCTTGTGCTATTATTTATGCAGGTAACACTTAGTACTTTTATACTTTCCTTGTTGTCTTTACATGTTAATGCAATACATACTATGAGAGTGAATAAACCACATTTTGTGTTATTATTTATACAAGAACATAACACCCCTACAATTTTTTATCACTAATAGACATTGATATTTTCACTTCTAACAGATTGCCAGTCTTAAACAGCAAAAAACAATAGGTCGTTGCATATTATAAAACCTTAAAGTTTTGCAGCTCGCCGGAGATATGAGCTTGGCTCGTTGAGTCAGACTTGACGGTGGGCAAAGAAGGCTCACTAATCTCATGAGCTATAGCAAAGAGCAAAATAAGTTATATGCTTGCTCTAAATGTTGCTCTAATGGAATTCTAACTGGTGAATTATTGAAAAGGATTAATAAAGACGCTAGTCAAACATACAATAAGTTTGAATAGTCATTGCTTAAGTAGACACAATACAATTCCTTGTAAATCTGTAAAACTGTAGACTTTAATGCCCACCTGAGTTGCAATATTAATAACCGGTATTTTGCATAATTTTTCTAAAACCGGTCTATAGTTTATACTAAATTATCTATTAAAATCTATCATGGTTTATTATTCTCAATTTATGTAGGCTTGCAATCAGGATATTTCTATATTTATTAGGCATACACTAAATTACTGCAGTTAGCTTGTCTCTTGTCATTAAAACATTAGTTAGCGCTTTCACTGGTTTTCAAGAAAAGCAACTAAAACTAGCCTATTTGTTAAACTAACTATGCAAGACAGAAATAATAAAAAACATGCAAATCTGTGTTTTTTTTGCGCAAATGAGAAAAATGACCATAATTGGAGAACGAAATTACTTTTATTCAAGCCTTCAAAAAATTACAGGTTTTATTCTTTAAGATTTAGCAGAGAATTTTCTGTTGTTACAAAATTGTTGTTACAAATAAACTTGCATATAAAATAGAATAAAGATGAGTATTAAGTAAGTTAAATAATTCAATGATAAAAACAATATGTGGTTTTCTAAAATATATAACAAAGCATTATTTTAAATCATTGTTATGGATACGGCCTGACAATAATCTAAGTGAAAGAGGTGTTCCACTGACATCTTTAGCTGTTTATTCATTTTCTATCAATTAATTCACACATTTTTTTAACGATTTTAATTTCTATTATATGTATAATGTCTTAAGTATAAGTTTTGCCAATAATTGTGACTCACGGCTTAGAAATAGTAATACGGAACAGTTTGGGATCCTTCTGCTACTCAATTCAGTTATATTGTAAAGGAATAAGCCTGCTCCTCAACTCTCCGCAAGACAGTCAAGCAACAAATTACCTCATCGAGTGTTTATTCACTAAAGAATATATATTTTATCACAAACATATATAAGTACATGGATTCAAATGTATGTGCCACAAATGACAATCTGCAGGAATCTGAATCACAAAAATTCTGAGTACCTGCACTTTCTCTCTGGAATGAAGGCATTCTCTTTCTTTGATATGATCGCTTTTAGTTAGACTGTTGCCCTTTTCTTTCTTTATCACTCGAGCTCTTCATTTGCTACTCAGTTGTCTGATTTGGTTAATTAGCGCCCAAACCTTCTCTGATGACACAAAGGCTTGGTTCGGTGATGAGGCTGACTGCAGTGTCAGTTCTTACAACTCTGGTCACAGCATTCTGTCACAACACTACTTAACAAAAGTTACGTAAAATTGCTGATAAGCCTCTATAGACCTGAGGTGATCATTATTAGTGTAGTTACAAGTTGGTGATTTAGAGACATAACAGCTTCGAATGTAATACTTGTCAAACAGTGTTTAACATGCTCATTTAATTTTTCATGCTTATCTGTAGATTATGGAGAACTTTATGTAGGTAATATTTTAGGGTTCAAACATCAAACACAGTTTTGCGTTTAAAAAAAAACACTTTTTTGTAAACTTTTAAAGTTGAATGGAAGAAAAATCAAATGTAATCTAATTGTACAATTAGATTAAATAGAATTAAGAGCAAGCAAATAAATCAACAAAAAACTGCATAAAAAGTTTTTCTACTCAACTCTAATTTTTAACTTTAACTTTTAACTTAAATGTTTCTCAATGAACTTTTTGATTTGTTTACTACGCAAGACTCTTTCAACTTTTATATTTGATTTGTTTACTACGCAAGACTCTTTCAACTTTTATATTTGATTTGTTTACTACGCAAGACTCTTTCAACTTTTATATTTGATTCGTTTACTACGCAAGACTCTTTCAACTTTTATATTTGATTTGTTTACTACGCAAGACTCTTTCAACTTTTATATTTGATTTGTTTACTACGCAAGACTCTTTAAACTTTTATATTTGATTTGTTTACTACGCAAGACTCTTTCAACTTTTATATTTGATTCGTTTACTACGCAAGACTCTTTCAACTTTTATATTTGATTCGTTTACTACGCAAGACTCTTTCAACTTTTATATTTGATTTGTTTACTACGCAAGACTTTTTCAACTTTTATATTTGATTTGTTTACTACGCAAGACTCTTTAAACTTTTATATTTGATTTGTTTACTACGCAAGACTCTTTCAACTTTTATATTTGATTCGTTTACTACGCAAGACTCTTTCAACTTTTATATTTGATTTGTTTACTACGCAAGACTCTTTCAACTTTTATATTTGATTCGTTTACTACGCAAGACTCTTTCAACTTTTATATTTGATTCTGGCCAATTTGAAGCAGAAAATAAGATACTAGTTTATGCGCATAATTTTATACAACTGTCATAGAAACTGATACATAGTTTTTAAATCTTGCCTTTTTGTATATTACAACTGTTTTTATATTACAACCGCTTGTATATTACAACTGTTTGTAAAAGCTATAAAAAATATTCACCACTTTTGTGTCTCGTTTGAATTTTGTAACTATTTTAAAGTAATGAAACAGAGTTGAATTTTTTTACATAAATAGTAGCTATAATTTACAAACTGTGTTTTCAGACTTGATAGTCATACATTGACCGATAGATTTGTTTCACTATTCATATACATAACTACATAGTTTGTAAATTTATTGATCTCTGCATTTGATTAACACATGCGTTTTTTTGTTCATCATTATCATTTTATTTTATTGTTATTTATTATTAGTTTACATTTATATGCTGTTTTTAGATATTACAGCGAACAAAAATTTTGACCAGACAACTCAATATCAATAACCAAACAAAAATGTAATTTGATTTTCAGAGAGTTTCAGTGATTTATTTACTTTTTACTTGTCACCATAGATTTATGTCAACATTACTTTACACATATCAAACCTGAAATGTTTTAGCCAGTCCATTTGCTAAGTTGTTGTTTAGGAACAAGCACTAAATAATGTTGTCTCTTCAATCCCTAGTATTCTTCTTTCTGTTCATGACAAGAATCAAAGTTTACTTTAAAATTTTTTGAGTTTAACATACCTTATTGATTAAACTTTAGATATCTGCAAGTTTTATTTAGAACAATTGTTACTGTCAATTGATTTTTCTACACTCTCCAATACAGTATTTTAATCAAGGCGGTTAACTAGTCAAAATAATATTTACGGTTTTAATACCACAGTCAAGGGAAAAAACTTCTTGAATATCTAGAACAGTTTTTTTCCCATGCCATTATATAAGTTACACAAAGTTGTTCTTTTCTGCTTTATACCTTAAGGTTTTTTTTTGCTCACTTTGTTTAGTCTACCTGAACTTGGGCTGCAGTGAATGTCATTGCTGTTTAATTTTCATAAAAAAGTTTATATTTCTTTTTTAATCAAGCTGTGTGTTTTGTTTGCATCTTCTACCTCAATAAGCCTTAAAATTGTCTAAGCAGTGCAATATTTTTTAATTTTAATTTGGTTTTTTTTCATTTGCTAATGTCATATTTTTCTTGCATTATAAGATTTAGCGCTTTATTAATTTTTTTTCTAAATATTATTATACTGTGTTTTAATGCTTATTAAAGAGTACATCTAATTTTTCTAACGTGAAGTTCATTATTATTATTATTATTATTAGATCAACATGAACCTAATGTCATCACAATTGCTCTGAGAATTTCTTTACAGATTATATCAGTATTGCTAGATTTCAGGTCTTTCATAACCTGTCTCTACTGAGTATTCACTGCACTGCTTATACAGCCAATAACCATTATACCATGGAACACATTAAATGTGCGGCAAGTAACTTTATACAAATTTTATGAAACAAATATTTACGTTATTAGCTTATTGAGTACAACTAACTTTTTAATGCGCTGCTTAGTGTTGAATAAAATATTAAAAATACTAAATGTTACCAAAGGAAAAAATTGCATATGGCTATAACCTATATTTCACAAGACAAATCATGGATTGATCTCAAAACTAGTAAAAACAAAAATGCTTTTTAGCATTTCTGCTTAACATTTTAATAAATAAAAGTATACACATACTGTATGTTGAGAACAAACTGTGCTGTAATTGTTCACAGTATTTGCAGAACATTAGAATTCATTTAAGAGACAGTATATACTAAGTAGATCGTTTGAGCTGCAGCCTTGATACTTTTTCCTTTAAAACTCACTATAAAGAAGTGGGCAAAAATCTCTTTTAGTTTCATTTCAAGCTCATAAAAATTTCTCAAAGAGGTATAAATTTTGAGAAGTTTGAAAAAAAGCATATTGGTTTGTTCCACCAGTAATTATTTGTATTTAACACATTCAAGAACACAGAAGAGAATACTATCTTGGATGTGATGGTTAATCAAGGAAGGGATTAATGCCACTTGCAACTCAACTATTAATTGCAACTATTTAAATTTGCATGCAGGCTATTAATCTTGCTTTACAATTTAGTTAAACAATATAACTATTATTTTAATTGAACTAGCCGACAGATAAGGAACACTAAAAACTGATCACTAAAATAATTTAATTCTTTAGCACACAGAACATTATATCTAGATCTTCTGTAGTTTAACAGTTTGCACAGAATACAATCAACGCTTGTGAAAGCTTGTAAGGAAATCTTAACTAATCAGGCTTTGTTGGCATAAAATATTAAAACAACCAAAAGCAAGCCAAATACTGTTAATAAAAGGTATTAATGAGTAAAAATGTGACTAAAAACCAAAATTATTATTTGCATTAGATCGCTTCATGATATTAGAGCAAAGCAATATGGTAAAACTGTTAGATATAGATCTGCTATCAAGTGTTGAGCAAGGCCTGACCATACACCCAAATATGCCAATACAAGTCCTGAAATAACAATGGCAATGAGAAATCAACTCTTTATTTGCTCTTCAACTTCTAGAGCAAAGAAAATAAACAATGCATTGGAGAACTTACTTATGAACATAAAACCTGTAAGAACAACAACTGCTTGCCATTCTTTTTCCTATCCTTTATTAAAATTAATAAAATAAAATAAGATTAATATTTATTGTGAATCAAGTGTAGTGTTTTATTTAGATTAAAATATTACCAGTTTTAAAATTGACTGACAAGTGTGTAATAAATTGGTTTATAACTTATAATCAACTAGCTGCATTACCCGTGTTCGGGAACAGATTTACGTAAAGCAAGTTTTATTGGTAGTTGTCTTTCATACTGTAAAACAACTCCAAATACACAGTCTACCGAGATTGTCCTGATCAAAGAATGCATGCACATATACATGTCAATGTTGAGGAGAACAATGGAAATCTGCAATGTGTCTTACAGCTAGATGCGTGTAAAATCTAGTAAATATTCTAGATTCATGTGTCTAGATTCATGCATCCGTTCATACCCGTCTATATTTGCAGTTGACGATCGCACACTTTTGCCGCTGAGCCCCGCCTCGGCTGACCAGTCTTCACACGCCTCGCAGTTGACAATTGTGTTCTTGCACTCACCTCGCAATCAATCGCTTCGCACTCGCAATCAATCGCCTTGCAATCAATCACCTCGCACTTGCAATCAATCACCTCGCACTCGCCTTGCAATTAATCACCTTGCACTCGCAACCAATCGTCTCGCAATCAATCGCCTAGCACTCAATCGCCTCGCATTCACCAACTCATTCATCCGGAAAGCCGCGCCTGTAGACTCTTGCTGCACTCGGGGCAAAAAAGGTAACCCGCGCATCCCCGAGTGACGCCACGGTCCCAAGCCTAGCTGTGCTACCCGGCGTTGCCCGGGTAGTAAAAAAAGTCTTTGTACAGAAAATTGATTTGTATTTAACATAATTTTTATAACAACATTTGCCATTCTAACTTTCAAACTACATATCATGAAAGAAGAGTTTTGTGTAGTTGAAATAAATTAAGAGAGAAAATAAAACAACTGTAAAGGTTTTCAAACTTTTTCCCACAACGACAACTTTCAAACTTCATATCATGAAGAAAAGGTTTTGTGCAGGACAACTGATTTAAAAATAAATAAAACAACTAAAGGTTTTCAAACCAATGTAAATTTAAAATTTCATAACTTTCAGCGACCAATATCTTTTGATAACGTATAGTGGAACCTCAGTTCTCGAACATAATCAGTTCTAGAACTTCGAGATCTGAAACAATTTTTCCCATTAAAATAAAATAATGTAAATTTTAATCCGCTTCAAGGCGAGAAAACAACTTCGGTAAAGTATTTTTTCAACATTTTACACCATAAGCTGTACTTGTACCCGGGTAATAAAAAAGTCTTTGCACAGAAAATCTATTTGTGTTTTTAACATATATAACAACATTTGCCATTCTAACATTCAAACTACATAGGTAACATGAGAAAACATGATAGGTAACCAACCTATCATGAGAAAAGTGTTTTGTGTAGTTGAAATAATTTGAGAAAATAAAAATAACCGTAAAGTTGTATCAAACTTTGTCAAACAACTGTAACTTTCAAACTCCATATCACGAGGAAAAGGTTTCTGCAAGTCTAATAAATTAAAAAAAATGAAACAATTGTAAAAGGCATTAGATGTAAATTTAAAATAATTAGCAAGTTAAATAGCTAAATTAAATTGGTTTTGCAACAATTACAATAAAAGATAATACGGTAATGATACGATTAATACAAACTGAGAAAACAAAATAAAAATCATGAATATGTTGAATTAATAGTAGCAATTCTTGCATAAAAGTGTGTGGGTATAAAAAGGTTACTGTCCCATCAGAAACTATCCATCAATTCTTTGAATACGACGATACTAAAAGATATGACCGAATATCATAGCATTTTGTAGTTGAAATTTTATTAAAACAATGTCTGCCAAAAATGGTTGAATAAAAGAATAATATTAATAATGAATTGTAAACTAATCAAGTAATAATAACAGTGATAGGAAAATGAATAATGTTTAAACTTCAAACACGATACTCAATTTATGTTTAAAAGAATGCAAGTTGAAATAATAACAACGATGAAACAAACTTTAAAAAACTTATATTATAAACTTCAAAAGTCATAAGAAGTTTATAAATGTAATAAGAGAATTTAAATACCTACTATATGTAAATGTATGTAAATATAAGATAGTGGAGAATAACTGATACTTGCAATCTTACACGCTAAATCTTACAGCAATCTTACAAATGTTTGTTGTAAAATGTGAAAATAATTACAAAAAACTAACTGGTTAGATTTAACAGGAAAGGTGTGTAAGCTAATACATCTAGCTGCACAACCCAGCGTTGCCCAGGTAATAAAAAAACACTGAACAGAAAATTGATTTGTATTTAACATATAACAACATTTGCCATTTTACCTAAAACAACTGTGAAGGGTTTCAAATTTACTTTGTCAAACTACTTTTAAACTTCATATCATGACAAAAAAGGTTTCGTGCAGGTCAAATAATCTTTAAAAATAAAACGACTATAAAGGGTTTAGATGTAACAGTGAAATAATTAGCAAGTAATAGCTAAATCGAGTCTATTTTGCTACGATTACAATATGAGATGATTCGATAATGATACAATTAATACAAACTGAGAAAACAAATTAACATTCGTGAATATGTTGAATTAATAATAACAATTCTTGCATAAAAGTGTGTGTATAAAAAGTTACTGTTCCACCAACAGCTATCCACCAAAACTCTGAATACGACGATACTGCTACAACGATATGTTATGTAAAAGTAAATTATTGTAGTGTCTTTGTCTGATCGAAGGTGAGAGAATATAGATGTTACTCCTACTCGAGATAATACAATTGTCCGCGTGAAAAGTAGTGACCTTAACAGCAATTTAGCAATTGAACCTTAAGAAAAGCCAGAAATAGAGGTTCACAAAAACGGCATCGTGTTTCATAGAACTAATAAAATTTAGTCGCCAAATTCTAATATCGAGAGAGTCTATTGTCGATATCGTTTTGCCGAAAACAAATTAGCCCTAATACGTCGAGGACAAAAAAGCATCGCGTGTCATGTAGCTAAAAGAAAGCCGTAGAGTTGTAATTATTACGTCATTTTGGGGTGAAAACGGCAAACGATGAATAAGGTTATGAGGCGCAATAACCGGAGATTCTCGTTAATGCGCCCTAGATACTTAGTAGCGGCTAATAGTCCGAAAAGTACGGTGCTCTATAAAGCGAACAGACAGATACACAGATAGATAGACAGACAACGATTGCCGTTTATATAGTAGATAAGGAGTTTCCAATAGAGCCAATTAAAGCATACTGTAACCTCACTATAATATTCACCAAAACACTGACACAGTTATAAAATCTTGTTACAAAGTCTTAAAAAATAATTATATTTGTATGATAACGAATTTTGAAATTACTACAATGGTACAAGGCAGGTTAAGGTTCATGATTTTCCAAACACAAAAAGCCTGCTTTATGCAACTTAAATACATTATGTTAATTTTCTGCACAAAATATTTTTATCAGTAGTTTAGTAGCTGTGGATTGCACAACTTTAGATCAGTGGATGAAGCCATTTTCTTTATTTACACAGAAAAAACTGAGAAAGTAGGCTATTTGTGCATTTTTATAAGAATTCAAAAATATGTCAAAAAAAGACATGTGGAAAAGTAGTGATTTTTAAACAGAGTAGTTAATCTATACTACATGTAGCTTGTGTTATAAAATCTCCAGGTACTCACAAAAACTACATGTAAATATTATATGCATGTATTTTATCATTCATAGTTTCCAAGTTTCCTGCAAATTTACATTGATATCAATAAAAAATTTCTGGCATGTACCAGCTTTGTATAACTGGCAAAAATAGTCAGTGCTAAAAGCCATTTTACATAGAAATATTTCACAGGTTTCTGAGTATACGCTAAAACAAAATTTACTTATATTATAGTTGACTTGTGAAACAGATAAACAAACAAGAACAATTAAGGAAAAAATAAAAACATTAGAATGCAATCTACAACTTATATTGTTGAAAATTTCTGTTTAGGCAACCTATTTAACAAGAATGAATTAAGCTATTCTTTGATAGTGGGAAGAAACCAAACTGAAAGTTGTGACACAAAAAGTTGTAAGGATTAGGTATCGACTAGCTTTTTAAGATTTCTGGTTGTCATATAGTTTCATTGAAAATAACAAGAGCACACAACTACTCAAAAACTATAACTTCAATTTTCAATAAAGGTACACTGACAGATTAATTTTTTTTACAAACTAATAATGAATCTGTAATATAGATAATTAAACTTTACTTTATTAAATCCAAAATTTCAGTATATTCATGTGAGTCTTTATCTACAATGTAAGTTTGGTCTAACTTAATAAGTTCCCTTAATGATAATTCGCTTAAAGATCTTGACCTGACAAGACAAAACTTTGCCTGACAGAATAAAATTTCTGTCATTCTGCTCTAAACATGAGTTTTAGTTAAAAAAATTAGCCTATTAAACCCTGTTCCCATAGCTCTCAAACTGACAGGCATATTAGAATTAATAAATTATGCATGGCTAGATTGTGGTCTCGAGCATGTCTAGTAACTGGAGTTTTTTAAAAATAGATAATGAATAAATTGCTATTCACTAGTAAATTGTCTCAATAGGATCTACATGCAATCTTTAGCAGGAAGCAAATATTAGTTTTAGGCTTGTATAGCACATCTGGTTGTCAGATCTAAAGCTTAAAACTATTGATTGACTGGCCAGGACTGTGCTTTACAACCTCTGCAGCCTTTTATCACTAATGAATGCTACTTCCGGTGCTAAGCAAAAAACAAAACAGCAGGTGTGCAACACGTGAAAATTTTGGAGTTTGGTAGCTTGCAAGGAGTGTAAGATTTTTTTGCCAATACATCGACTGGACAGTAGGGAGAGAACTCTCACTAATGCCATAAATTATAGCAAGTAGTGAAATAAGTTATATATTTGCTTCAGAAGTGTCTATTAATAAATCCTGGACAAAACAGTTTATAACAAAGACGAGTAAAGAGGTCAGCTCAAAATAAGTTTGAAGTTGTCATCTCTCTCTCATACAGAGATCTTCCTTTGTGAAGCAGTGTAAATTCAGACTTTGAAACTATCTGAACAGTAATATTATCCACTCTTGTTCTAAATAATCTTGTTCACTAAATCATTTTTAACTCATAAGATTTTCTTCTCAATATTTGTGGAATCTGCAAACAGAACTTGTCAATTTCCTTTAAACATTCACTGACCTACTGCATTTAGCTGGTCTTCAGCTGCAATGAAACAAGTTAGCATTTTTAGCATATTCCACAAGCATAATGTATACATAGTCTATATGTCAGACTGACTGTAGGATACAAATATAAAAAACAAGCAGCTCAATGCTCTGCTGTAGAAACTGAGAAAATTTTCATCGTAAATTTAAAACTTGATCACCTATTTCTAAGCTTTCTGAAAGCAAGTTTTTCTTTTGGGGTTAACAGGAAATCTAATGTTGCTACAAATAAATTTTCAGATAAAAGTACAATAAAGATGGAGACAAAATTGTTAAATTAATTAAATAATCAAAACAATATGTGATTGTCAAAAATAAATATTGCCATATTGTTTTATATTGTTTTTCATATTGTTATCAACTCATTGTTTTCATTAGTTTTTTTGTGGATTAGGCTTGACAAAAATCTAACTGAAACAGAACATGTTTTACTAATAATCCTAAAATATTCATTCACCCCATCAATAATTTCATAACATTGCAGTTCTAATTCATGCAATGTCATATATACATGTACTTTGTGTAAAATTTTCTTTCAAGGAATGTAATGCACCGTTTATTATTGATTATATAAAAAATTTGTATAACCCGCCACACATCTCTATTCACTTTATAATTCATACTTTGTCAGAGTTGTGTAAAGAAGCTGATAAACTCTTTAGCTTTGATTTGATCAATTATTTGTGTAGGCTGTACAGTATGATTTTTAAAATTCAATGATTTACAAAATAAAGCGTTAATTAAAATCCCTACAAAATTTTTTCCTGATTTAAATTATGTTCATTTTTTAACATGAGCTTTTGTATACTTACCTGTGAAGTAAGGACAACTTTATGCAGTTAGTTCATGAGAGCTTGAGCACCAAACACAGAAATTTTTCCAATGAGAAGTGTTTTCTAGTAAGCCTTCAAGATTCAAAAATTTTGAGAATTACGATACGGCAATTGAATTATAAGGAAGAAAATGACTAAATAAGAAAAAAACTTTCAAGCATTTTAGATTTGCTTTTAATGTTTAACAAACGTTCATGAAAAAACTGTTTATTTGTTTGCAACAAAAGATATTTTTAACTTAGATCTTTGACTTTGCCCAACATACATGTATAGTACAAAGATACTGATTTCTATACGTAAAGTTATATGACTGGCATTAAAGATGGTACAACCATTACTTCTCCAAATTGTCATTTTAACTATTTGCAAAAGTTTTAAAAAGCTTTCACTTTTTTTATAATATATATTATGAAATGTAACTATGTTAATTTATTAACCCAAACAATTTTGCAAAAAATAATATTGGCTAATATTTGCAAAATGTATTTTTAGCATTTTGTGGTTGTGCAAAAGAGGTCAATAATTTAGACTTATTTTGGTAATTGGCTAATATTGCAGATTATATACTATAGACACACCAGAAATCTGCTACGTAAAGTTTGGTAACAAGTACTTCAAAGCTTTGGGCATCAGACTAAGCAAAGTTGATATGAACTGCTGTCAAACATTACCACCCCTTGGTTTTCATCCTGTTTTTAGATATTAGACAAACAGAAAAAAATGGTGATCAGGTAACTCAATATTCGTAACCAAACAATCCTTCAATGATTTACTTGCAGGTAGTGTCATTGATTTATTTACCTTTGACTTGTCACCATAGATTTATGTTAACAAAACTTTAAACATATCAAACCTGAAAATCTCTAACCAGTCCATCTGCCCAGTTCTTGTTCAGCAACAAGCATTCAATTATGTTGTCACTTCGATCTCTTGTCTTCTTCCATATTTTCACGGTAAGAGTCAGTTTTATTAGGTAATGATTAATATTGAAAGGCACATCGTCAAATTAACTATGAATGCCTAATGATTTTTTTAAAATAGCTTTTTTGCCATAAATCTATCTTGCTACATACTTTGGAGCAGTATCGTAAGTCAAGGATTAGTTATTTCTGTACTACATAAATTACTTACTAAATAATAACATTATTGTTTTCTCTCTGTCATCACATGATGTACAAATAGTTCTTTCTGATTTGCCTGTAAAGTTGACCTTTTTATCTGGTCAGTTAAACGATAATTTAGCCCATGATAAACCTGCTTTCAGTTGTAGTCTTCATAAATATTTTTCTTAGCCTAGTTGCATGTTTCTCTAAATCTGTTACCACAATAAACTATAGAACTGTTCAAAAAGTGCCATTTTATTTGACTGTAATTTCAACTCCTTTTGCTTGTGTTAGTTTTCTTATTCTTATCTTTCATAAGTTTTAGAATTCTATGACATTTTTTCTTTATTATTAATATTATGTGCTACACTGCAAGACTAAAAAAAGTTGCTATCATTTGACAGTGGAAAGTTGACCATCGTTAACTGTTGCTGAAACTTTCCTTTTCTTGGCTTTTATAGTTGCAATATTTTTGAAGACTTAGCACAATATATTTTTTGAGTTCATGACAGGGTCGTCAGCACAGCTAACGGCAGTGATTTCAAGGCATCTTTTAACTGTCCTCCCAGAGTATTTACTTGATTGCCCATTAAGTCAATAACCATAAAAACTAACCTCTCACTATGTCCTTGTCATATCATTTTTGCCTTGGTCAACAGCTCCTGGTATATTCATCTCTCTTGTGTCGTCTTTTCATTATGTTTTTCGTTATTGAGTAATTCATACTAAAAAATTGAATTACCTTATGTTTGTTATATTTCGAAGTCACTTTTACTTGCGTGACATAATTTGCCTCTTTCACTATGTAGTATTCAGCTTTTCTTCTCAATTAGAGTTTATTGCTCCCGGCATTGCAACTTTTTTCTATTTTACTTTCATCATGATAGTTACTGCGGCAGCAAACAATTTGTTAAACCGTGCTATCATAAGAGCCTTAAAACTTTCTTGTGTCGAGTGACATTTTGTCACACTGCGAGATAAACAAGGCACAATCGAGTATCATATACAACACAAGTTCAACAGTCTCCCACATTGCTTGTATGTTTTTCCAATATTTCTGATTGGTTTTCTATATTTTTATTGTTATTATTAAGGCAGTATAAGCAAACTAAAATTAGATCAGTAAAAAAATACAATTATTAATTCATTATCAAGCCTTTGTTGTTTATATTTCTATGCAAAATATAAACTGCACTATAAACTTAAAACACCTCAAAGATACACATTTTGCTACAGATAAAACTACAGATAACATCCTCTCCAGACGTAAGCATCACTTATAAATCCAGTATACGATACACTGTAGCCAATCATAACCTGAGAAGATATAAAACCATTCTATCAAACTCTCTGTTAGCACCTACTCTAAAATATGACATTTTAAGAATATTGAACATACTCTATACTTTTAAATAGTAGTAATAATAAATAGTAGTAATAATAAATTGTATTTTCAGGTGGCAACAGAGAGTGTCTTCAAAGAGCAGTGGTTTAAACAGGAATATGGTTACTGCATAGATCCAAATGTGATGGAAACCAATAATGGTGTGAAGTCTTTGCTGGAGTGTATAAATATTTGCATGTCTGGAAGTAAAACATGCTATGGGTTGATGTTTTTTCAAGATAGTCAGAGATGCTGGTTATCATGGACTTTGGGAAAAAAATGTTCTCAAGATGTTCCGACCTATCGAGGTAGATATTCATTACACTTTAAAATATCAAGCAAGCTAGCTTGTCATTATAGGCCTACCTGACAATATCACTCAGTCAGGATATTGCTCTACAGTGAATGTTAACCTATCGCCTATATCATGCTCTATCAACATATTGCTTTATCTTGTCATGTCACATAGCTCTTTATTATATGCTAGCTCCTACCTCTTTGGTCTATGTTAGCTCATCTCTTTATGGTCTATGGTCTATGTTAAACTTAAATATTCTCAGTGCATATTGTCTTGTTTGGTAACAGTTAAGCTCACTTTTTGTATTTTTGCCTAAATTTATCAGTTAGTTTTATGCTATCGCAACAAATTTTATTGTCTGATCTAAAAATTGTTTGTCAGTAACCAGCTTTCGTTATTTAATTTTATTGGTCAGCATTGTTACACAATATTGTTAGACAAACACTATTCACGAAAAGGTTCAAAAATGAAACTTTCAAATTGCAATTATTCCCTAAAGTCATTCCTTGCAGATTTATATCATTTTTAAGCATTATCAGAAAAAATTCATTTTCCATCTAGCCGTTTTGAGTAAATACCTACTTGTTTTAAACTCTGACTTAACCTCTGGCTGCAGCCGAAAAAATCATTATGTTGTTTGTTAAATAAAAAAAACACAACATTTTAAATTGAATTGCATTCAGTTAAAGTTTAGGAGTTTGTGACTGCTCATTTTAGTTAGATCAAGTTTTTGAACATAGCTGATCTTTTCGCTTGCGTAAAATCAATTTACAGCAAAAACTATTATTGATAAAATCAATACGTATTCATGGTTTGTTTGATGAAATGCATTTTAATGTTAAAAATTTTCTACCTAAATTGTGATGCTCTCCATAGAGAAATAAAAGAAGACAAAAGATAAAAGTAGAAACATTATTGTGTGTTTATAGATGTGCAATAGCTGAACGAATGATCTG